>NW_028262302.1:25720000-25973080 GCF_047370975.1 Nipponia nippon
AAGGTCTGGTGATAGAAAATACATATCTAATTCTCAAGGAGAGGTGAAATACAAACGTTTGAATGTCTCTGCCTGTTTCAGGGTGGCTCTAATTCTTCAGATGTTAAACAGAGTAAGGACTTCCCTGAGTATTGCTATTTGTGTCTGGTAGATAGCATGAGGTTAAAATGAACATATTTGACAGTAGTGAAGGGGGGGGCGTGCAATAGATCTCCATTGGGAATAAAACCTGGAAGTGGGTATTGATTTTACCGGTGTTTTTCCTTAGCTTCTGAGAGTGCACTGCTGATTGGGACATAATAGCAATATTGACTAAAAAGGGGATTTATTTTTTTTCTTTTTCTTGGGAGGCTGCTGTGTCCGTGTCAGTTCAGAATGTAGAAAATAACAGACATGCAATGATGCAACAATTAAAGGGGCTTGAATTCCCCCCTAAAGAAAGAGTAGTGTTTTTCTCATTTTGACTCTTAATCTTATCTTGATTATGGCTTTCTTTTGTTTTATTCCTCTACAGCAATTTTTTTCTAACTCTCTTGACCTTTACCCAACTTGGGCAATTTTACCCACTGTTTTTTCTAGAGAGGTATCACAGATATCCTCTCTTCCCCCTCTGGCTCTGATAGCAGCTCTGTGGTTACATGGGAACTGTAGCAGTGAGAGGTCATTCTGGTGTTTTGCTTTCGCAGCACTACATTTGTGTGTGAGGAATACAAACAAGCATGGAAAAAAATAACGCACAAGAGGACAGGTCAGTTTGGATCGCAATAGTCTTCTACCTCCACCACAAGTCTGCCAGATGCTAGCCTGCCTGTGGTGGGGACATTTGGTCATGTCAAGGTTGCTTAAATCAGCTCTAGCAATGAAAGTGAAGGTTTCTCATTTTGGTAGTGATGATAGATTTCACAAGCGCTATGAGTCTGGGAGGCTCCAGCCAAGCTTTTTTTACGAAAATTGGGCATACAAAGGTCCCTGTGCTTCTGAAATAGGCATTTCTCCATTCAAGAGGGCCAAGCATTCGTTTCCTGCATATTCAGGGCTCAGAAGACACAAAACATGAGTATTTTGAAAGCCACATTATGCGGCAGTGAATATTTCATGGGGAAAAACCCTGCCAGTTGGGTCACTTTTGGGTGAAAGGCTCTTTGCTTTCCCAGAAGCCTCATTTTAGGGTTTATCTTCCTTGCAGCTTCAACTTGACTCACAAGTCTATGCACTGAAAGCCATTTGGTGTCACTGGCTCAGAGAAACCCTTTCCCAGCTGGTGCCATGTTATTTTATGTGGAATTGGTGATCTCTTCCAAAGGTTTCAGCTGGTGTTAGAGTTTGCTTCACATCGCAGCTCCCAGTAGGAGTCTTCTGTAACATGGGCACTGGTTAGGTCCACCTGGGTGCTGCCAGTTCTCCAGCACTTTCCTGCAATTCTCTAACATCACTGGAAAAAATGTATAAGCTTTCTCACAGTTCATATGAAAATAATCCACAACTCAGTTCATTAGAGTGCGAATGACTGTGAGAGGTGACCTCAGGAGTCCTCTAGAGCTGGGGTAACTTGGGAGGCACAAGAAGGACACAGATAATCAGTATTACCTTTGTAAAAAGCTATGTCTTAGAAAGAGAAGGCTTCCAAGGCAGCAAATTTAGCTTGCATTAAGGATTTGGCATTAGACTATCCAGATTGCCAGGTAAAGTAGGAATCTCAGTAAAGACTGTCCCCTTTCAAGCTGGATCCTATTTTTCCCTCAATAATTTGCCAGGGAAACAGCTCTTGGTGTTGCTGCATCATCTGGCTAGATGTAAACACTGTTGGAGCAGCACATTTCATACAAATGAGCAAAATGTAAATTTTTTTAATTACTTCTTGTCTTTTGAATAGAAGATGCAATGAGATTACAGAATTTAAGGGAAAAAACAAATGCAGATTTCCAAGGTCTGATACTACCCACGGCCTGGCTGGTATCAACCCTCTGCCTTGCTTGATGTTACATGGGATGCACAGTGGTGTAAGATCAAAACCCAGCCTCTGACAATCCTGGAGAAACTGTTTTCACAGCGACTCATTTAAAAGCAGCCTAGGTTCTGTGCTCACTCAGTGAGTGCTGTTGGCAGAGGCAGACATTGTACAGACAGGATTTTCTGCTCTCTTTTAGAAATACAGACAGTTCCTTAGAGAGGCAGGGGGGAGTTATTGCATACATCCTAATGAAATGCTGATAACATCCACAAAACAAGGTCTGTATCTGGGCAACCGGCAAGGAGAAGTGTATGAGAGCTTACAGAAAAGGCAGCAGAGATTAATAGTCAGGATTTCTGAAGGTTACTTTGTCGGCTAATGTACCATTGAAACAAGAGCAGGTATGCTTACTTGCTTAGGTTAAGTGCAAGACCTTTTCCAAAGAATGGAAGTTACTTTCCAAAGTGAGAGAATGGGCTCCTATCGCTGTTTGTCTCGGACGCCTGCACTGGAGCTGCTGGAGCTTTGCTGCTGCTGCTGAAACAGCAGACCCATGTATACCCTTAGCTGAAAGTGAAAGGTTTATTGCTCTGACCAGGGAGTCATAAAATGAGTGGGATTTAATAAAAGCCATAGTAGCAGTTGTGCCTTCTGAAATGAGTACTCACCTATACACTTTATTTGCACAGACAGTTATTGCAGCTGGATATTATGTGCTGACTCTGCTGCCTGGTGCTTTCAGACATGGTAATTGCACATGCAAACTGGATCAGAAGTTACATGTGCAGTTATGTCTGATGTTCCAGAGAAACAGCCCTCGGTCCTTGCAGGGAAAGGGTCTGAGTAGTGTGATTTGGGGGGGCTGAAATAAAGATGATTCAATTACAGTGACAGGACTACTAGAAGCAGTGAACCTGCAGGTTTTGTTCATGCTGAGCGCCCTGCTTTTCTCAGCACTGCAGGTTGGCAGCGAGGGATAGTGAAACAGTCCAAATCTCCAGGCAAAGTGAGAAAGGAGACGGTATTACCGTCATCTTACAGATAGGATGCTGAAACACGTGCACACCCATCTTAAAGCCCCTTTGTCTAGAAAAGCTGGTGAAAAAGGGACTGAGATTGACTAATTTATCATATGATTAATTGATTTGTTGGGTGTGATGAGTTGATTTCACTGCAATAACACCAGAAATACAAAACAGAACTGGGAAATGACCCCAGGTTTTTCTGAATCCTGGTTTGGGAGATTTTCCTTATTGCCTGGTTATTGACCCTTATATCTGATAGATGTCTATAAAAAAATAGCAGGTTTCTCCATCATTCAAAGTGGCAGTGAGCAGGAGCAGCACGGCACCGTACATTGAGCAGAATGGTTAGCAGCAGCCCATTTCTATCAAAGGGGTTATTTCCGTATATATAGCTATATTTCCATATAGCTATGGCAATGTGCTTTCTACTTGTAGATCTTGCTCATCTAGCAGCTATGAAGCGGAGATTATGTTGGAATGAAGTTTAAATGGAGAAAAGGGCCAAAGAACTGATCCTACTAAGTGCCCAAGAGGCTTTGTCACGTGCTTAGTGGTGCTGAATTATTCATTGAGCTGGCCGGGCAAACTGACATTGCAAAGGGAAATAAATGAGAGTGCTGGAGAGAAAATGCCAAATGACACTGCAGTGTCACAGATTTCATGGAGGATCTGGCCTGGGATCCCACCCTTTAAATGCTGGTTGCTGCCGGGTGCAAGCCTTTTCTAAAGGAGAGAGCGAATGTTTTGGCCATGCACACAGGTGTGACTTTGGTGATGCTTGCGGGCCCAGATCAGCTCAGTTTGTGATGGCAAACCTTCCCTTTGAGGGGAGGTATTGCAAAGAGATGATAATGGCCAGCAGGCAGCTCTCTAGGGCCAGAAGCACTGATGGGCAACTGTGATATAGCAGGTAGAGCCACGAAGTGTGAAAGATTAACCCTTGTCAACCATACCTGTCTGGAGAACATGCCGCTTCCTCTTATTCCCTTTTAGTGTCTTGCTTTCTTCTGTTCCCAATCCTCTGTTTAAAAGTCAATCACAAGTTTTTCAATGTCATCCCCCAGTGCTCCTTATCCAGGTGAGAATCCCTTTCCCGGACCAATCTGGGTGTCTCTCTGCAAGTATCCCCCCCTCTTCCCTCCACTTCAAATCCCATAGAAACAGGGGACCAATGTCTCATCAAACCGTTCTGCATTACACCTCTGTCTTTTGAGGGAAGGGAGGGACCTGAAGCCTCATCTTCAGCGTGGTTAGGATCTTCCCGGGGACAGTCTAAGCAGAGGCATTACCTTTGCAGGATTCACTGCACTACAACCCACAGCAGTAGCTAAGAGGAGTATCTGGGATGAGCAGTAGCCATCTAACACATGCTTGATGCTACATGGTGGGGGGCTGAAAGATCAATGTGATAATCGTGGACTCACAGGCCTGGCTATGCTGTGGTTTGAGTCCTGCCTGGGGAGAAGAACCTTTTCCTGGCACCTCTCTGTCTGCTAAGACTAGAAATGTTGCCTCAAACACCATGTAAACGGCTCTGCTACATATAGCCGAGCTCTTCTGGGTATTCTGGAAGAAAATATTCAGAGCACTTGGCTTCAGCTCCTGTTGTTGTTGTTGCTCTGATTTGGAGATGCTAGCAACTGAGATTTTCAGGATTTATTCAGATGCAGGCTTTGCTTTTGCCCTGTGGGCAAGGGTGGAGTTCAGATTTGCAGTTTCTATTAATGGATTTGAGTCAGGCACAGATATGTATCATACCTATATGTATAATTCCATACCTAAGCCTTCTCCCTCCTGCCTGTTTTGTGCTTGCTCAGTAGTAGAGAGAGTTCCCAGTGCTGATAAATGGAGGTTTTGCAGAGAAGGCAAGGGGACAACCAGGCAGCAGAAACACAGACAGCAGGAACTGTCTGGGCCTTCACAAAGCCAATATCAGCACGTCCAGCTGTGCTCAGCTGCATCAAAATACCAAATCCTTGGTTTCTTTGGGCTCCTGCAGAGTCCAATGCTCCCTCCTGTTCCTGGAGCCAAAACCAAAGCAAGCCCCCACGCCATCCCCACTAGAGGAGAGCCCCACTCACATGTGGGGGTAAGACCATCCCATTCACCTCCAGCAAATGCCACAAAACAATCATTACAGTAGGGGTTTGTGGCTGACCTATCTCTAAGGATGTCCCTGCTGGGGCATGCTGTGGTAAGCCTTGAGGTCCTGGTCCCTATCACTCAGGACAGGGTCTCATTGGAAGGACTCGCAGCCTCCTCCCAGCCCAGACTTGGGTTTCCTTGGGATTTTACATCCAGGTCAAGCCAGGTGTGACCAGGCATGTGGACCAAGTTATCATCTCATCCTTATCAGCACTGGCTCGGGAAAACGAGGACAAACAAACAAGCATGTACAAAGCATGTGCGTCCTAAACCACTGAAGTTTGTGTTTTCCCAGGATCAGTTCTCCCTTCCTCAGCAACAGCCCTGAAGAAATGGTGAGAGTCCATCTCTCTTAGCTTATCTTGGGTAATCCCCACCAAAGGGAAAAGAGATTTGAAAAATCAAATCACTGAAGAAGGCTCTGCCACACACTTTGGTTTTGTGCAGTTTTTTAAAATGAGATTTAACTGTGGGGGCTTGACTCTTTCCAGAAAGGTGAGAAAGCAACGTGCTTTTGGCTGTCACTCCTCCAGGAGTTCGCATTTGCTGACCAAAGTGAAGAGTCTGTAAAATGCTGAGGTACCCCCTGTGCATTCTTTTAGCATATTTCAAACCAAAATAGGAAGAGAGGGGATATAAATATTTACTGGAATTGTGTATCAGAGAGCACCCAGGGATCCACATTTGGATAATCTGCATTGCAAGAGAAGTCAGGGGAATAGCAGATGACTTTGAAAAGCTGTAGTGCTAGAAGTGTTTCTTAACACGCACAAATTGCTCCCCGATTTCATAAGGAAAAAGAAAGCTCTGTGCTGATCATTGGTTTTAGATCTTATTTTAGTTGTAGTGCCTGGCGACCCAGTCAAGATCAGGATCTTGGGTTAGCCAAGATACAAGCATGCAGTAAGGTCCTCTCCTTGGAGAGTTTGCAGGATGAATTTCAGTCTAAGGAGGATTATTTAATGCATGAGACTAGGAAATGCCACCTGAGGGTCAGCCCTGCTTTGCCTGGTGCCTGCTCCTTTTTCAGTTCCCCCATCCCACCCTCCATGTGGATGTGTGGGTGGAAAGGCGAGGGAGAAGGGAGACAAGTGAGGGTGCTGGGGTCTGCTCTGCTTTGTTCCCAAAACTTTTCCCTAAGTGGATCCGTTTGAGGAGGGAGAATTGGTAAACCCTTTTGCTGGTGAGTCACTACATGCTCGGCAGTGTCAGTCAGCCCCAGGTACCCCAGCTGCACCTGTCCCATCATGAAGAGGAAAGATGAGGAAACATGTCTAATATTTGCTTTGTAAAACAGACATACAGAAGTCTGACCACCTCCCCTGAAAGATGAGATGAGTCTCTCCTCCTATTCAGGAACTGTTTTGGCCCGTTACTTGTAGGTAACGTGAACAGGGGACGTTATCTCCAATCCCTCCCCTTGCACAGAGCTGCCAGGCTGCTTGCTGCACGGTAAGATAGGGCTGCCTTTACGCCCCAGGCCCCTCATCAGTCTCATTCCCATTCCCGTTATATTTGCACTCAGCTTTAAATACAGCTTGTGGAGAAGGATGCAGTGGGTTTGGTAGGAGAAGCAGCACAGCCAGTCCATGTGAGCACGTGATTCCTCCTGTCGTGTACTATAAATGATGCTTCTGCTGTACATTAGAGGAACGGAACTACGTAAGGGCCAGAGGACCAAATGGTCTGCTTTAATTATTCATCATTAGCAGTAGCTATTATTTAAGAGCTGCCCCTCTTGGCCTGAAATATTAGCTGCTAGCCTGCTTCTTTCCTTGGTTGCTACTGTCCAATACCCTGCTGCATTTGCTCTGGAAGTGGGCCATGGCAAAAGTCTTCTCCACCAAGTCCAGCTCCAACCCATTGCTGTCCTCCAGTAACACCAGGCCTCCTGGACTTCCCCTCAGGCCTCTTCCTTGCAGTAATTCATACCAAGCCAGCCAGTGCTTCTCTCCTTGTGTTGGTCCCAGATGTGCTCTGGGTTTCCCTTGCTGTGCTCCATCGATATCCCCCCGAGCCTGACTCAGACGCTGTGTACAATACATTCAAGGGAAGAGTTCCCACCAGCAGTGCCAGCACGCCTTACTGTCATCTCCATTTCTCCCTGAGAGGCACAGGCCTTGTTTACTCTTCTTTTAATAACACAGATGGTTTTAATAGTTCTCTGCCTTCGCCCCCAGTTCTTTCTCCTTGTCTGTAGTCTTTTTAATGCTTCCTTCTAAGTGATGGCTTTGTCACTTAATCTCATTAAAACTTCTCTTCATTGAACTCCGTGAGCTGCTTATCAGACCGTAAGCCTAATCTCCCATTTGTAATTAATTTGTTCTGTGCCTCCTACAATTTGGCATCATTAGATAATGGCATCACTCTCAAGGTCACTGATACACAGCACGAGGTAAACACCCGTGGCTCCAGCACTAGCTGCCCTGCTAGCCTCCTCCTTCCTCCTCTCTTTGCCACACTGCTTGATTTTATTGACAGCTTTCTCCCTTTCCCTCAGCCAATTTCTGATGCATTTGGGATGCTTCCCGTCCAGTGCATGCTGCTATGCGACTCTGCGGATCAATATCCCACACTGTCTAGAGGCAAATGCTTTTCTGATATCCTCCAGACTCATCTGCACTGGTTTTCTGCTCACCTTCCAGTTCATTCCTATTTGGTCCAAGAATTTAGGTGCACTGTTCTTCCTTTGCTGAGTTACATGTTTGTAAAACTTGCAGAGCCTTGTCCTCATGGGCTCAGGGTTGGGAATGGGATACAGGAGCCTTTCACCTTCAGGCCATTGGGCCCAGTGGACACTCAGTGGTTTGCTCATCAATGGCATAGGTAGAAACAAGCCACAAATCACTATTATGATTTGATGTCAATATTTTTAAAAAAGGAAAAAATCCTGGATTATCACAGTTCATGGTACCAACCAGTTCCACCAGGCAAGTCCTGTTGGTAGGATGAAGAAAGCAAGCAAGCACTAACCAGAGATGAAAACCAAAGCAGTGCTTCTCTACTCCCTGCAGGTCCTGCTGGGAGGCTGGTACTCGGCACCACTGCAGACTTTGCCTCCAGCCTGTGTATAAAGGTGTTTGCAGGGCCCTGCCCTGTCTGGGTCAGCTGGCTTGAACCCCCCTTTTAGCAATGAATTCCACAGGCTGGAAAAGGCAAGAATGATACCTTTGGTGATACTGCCATTTGCTCATTGGGATTTGCTGGTATAGAGTTGACTGGGACCTTTGCAGGCTCTGGAAACAGGGTCAGTCCTGGTCCAAGCTAAATCCCTTCATTTTCCCCAGTAGATTTATCTTCATCTCACATATTTCCCTGCTCAGATGTAGTACCTAGCAAACTCAAGTTGATTTGACCCATTCTTTCAATTTTTGCTGTTCTCCCCCTGAAAGCTATCTACTAAACTTAAGTAATAGATGCACACAGAGCTGTCATTAGATCATAGGTATTGGTATTCAATACACTATTGATCACAGTATTCAGAAATTCAGTGTTCAGGCAGCTGTAGAGAACAGCTCCAAATCCATTACACAAAGCTGTGGGGAGGAAATCTCACAAGCATTAAAAACTCAGGATTTTTAACTCACTAGAGTCTGCAACTATATTTTCTAATGGGCAGTTTTTGTAAGTGTGCCTAATTTTTCTTGCCCAGTAGTCAAGAAAGAAAAAAAATCCACCGGTGAGAAATTCTGCTGCCTTTTGGGACAAGACAGGTGGCTGTAAAACAGATATATATTTTTCTGAGGGGGGTAAATGCAGGAAGGACATTTTGCATTTGCTTACGTAATGGCTGCACATATATCAGCCCTGCTACCTTGCTGGGAGCCGGCGCAAGGTGACCGGGTAGATCCAGCTCGCTCGCTTGAGAGCAGCTGCGTGGAGGGGCTGCGTTCAAGTCACCGAGTGCAACATTTTGGGTAAGAGGCAGCCCTTACCTGAGGATATATGGTAATTACTCCCAGTGAAATGTGGCCGGCTCAGCAGCAAGATGTATTTGCAACATGCTTGCAAGCTGTTAGGAGCTGCATGTTTTGTTTGAATGTGGTGATGCCTCAAGATGCTAGTTTAAGGCCAGGAAACCTTTATGGTTATAGTAAAAAATAAGTTTCTGCTCAAAGGACATGTTGATAAGAGTGACTGACTGACAGACAGACTGACTTCAGAGACTCATTCTTGAGATCAGAACGAGGTTTGGATCAACAGATAAACCTTCCATTTTTCTAAACAATCCTTATTTCCTAAACCATTCTTGTTTTGGTCTCTGTCTGCAACACACTCCTCCAAACCATGCTGAAAACATCTTTTTAATCCGTTTATATAACTCCCTTTGTGTGCTGCGCTGACATTCTCTGTGCTCACACAATCACTACACCAATGTGATCAACAAAAGAACAAAAATCATTTTATTCAGTGCATAGTCTGTTTCCTCTGAGAACGAGCCCAAGTTTGGTTTCATTCAGCTGTGATTGTGCTTGGACCCCAGTCCCTAAAAACACCATTGCAGCACTAAATATCAGCTATCTACCATCAAAAGGGATTTTTTAAATTTCAGTTTTGTTTTATTTTTAATGATCCATTTGTATCTTCAGACTCTGGAGCAGGCAGTGAGATAGCTGTGATTTGCAGCCACAGGCTGCCCGCTCCCTCCTCTGCTTCCATGGAAACATGTGTTGGATGAGGCAAAACCAGGCATAGACTTAAAGTACCTGATTTCCAAAATATTTGCTTTTCCTTGCAAGGAGTCCTTTACCTCCTGTTTGTACAAAACTCTGGGTGAGGAGGAAATCCCTTTAGGGAGAGGCAACTTTTCAAGGTGCCTGACTGGTGTTGCCGCAGGGGTTGAAAGCGTCCTCCCTCAGCACGTGAACATGCCCCTTTGCTGCTCAGGGGTGAAATGCATGAGGCAGGACAGGGACAGTGGGTTTTGGAGCTGATGTCATTATGGCAGTGGCATTTGGGGTCAGGAGAGTTCAGCTTTAACGTAATCCCTTTGCTTTACCTTCATCTTCTCCCTGGAGAGCTGAAGAACCCTCCTCTGCACTTCGGGACCCCAAGATACCCAGTTTTCTCATGTAATAGCTCCATGTGTCCACTGGAGCACGATAAGGTCTCCCCTCAGCCTCCTCCAGGCTAAACACCCCCAGCTCCCTGAGCTGCTCCTCATAAGACTTGTGCTCCAGACCCTTCACCAGCTTCGTTGCCCTTCTTTGGACACGCTCCAGCACCTCGATGTCCTTCTTGTAGTGAGAGGCCCAAACCTGAACACAGTACTCGAGGTACGGCCTCACCAGTGCCGAGTACAGGGGGACGATCACTGCCCTAGTCCTGCTGGCCACACTATTCCTGATACAAGCCACGATGCCATTGGCCTTCTTGGCCACCTGAGCACACTGCTGGCTCATGTTCAGGCAGCTGTCAACCACCCCCCCCAGGTCCTTTTCTGCCAAGCAGCTCCCAGCCAGTCTTCCCCAAGCCTGTAGTGTTGCATGGGGTTGTTGTGACCCAAGTGCAGGACCCGACACTGAGCCTTGTTGAACCTCATGCAGTTGGCCTGGGCCCATTGATCCAGCCTGTCCAGATCCCTCTGCAGAGCCTTCCTACCCTCCAGCAGATCAACACTTCCACCCAACTTGGTGTCATCTGCAAACTTACTGAAGGTGCACTCAATCCCCTCATCCAGATCATCAATGAAGGTATTGAACAGGACCGGCCCCAACACTGAGCCCTGGGGAACACCACTTGTGACTGGCTGCCAGCTGGATTTGATTCCATTCACCACCACTTTCTGGGCTCGGCCATCCAGCCAGTTTTTAACCCAGCGCAGAGTGCACTTATCCAAGCCATGAGCAGCCAGCTTCTCCAGGAGAATGCTGTGAGAGACAGTGTCAAAGGCCTTACTGAAGTCCAAGTAGACAACATCCACAGCCTTCCCCTCATCCACTAAGCGGGTCACCTTGTCATAGAAGGAGACCAGGTTAGTGAAGCAGGACCTCCCTTTCATAAACCCATTCTGGCTGAGCCTGATCCCCCGGTTGTCCCACACATGCCGTGTAATGGCACTCAAGATGATCTGCTCCATGACCTTTCCCAGCACCGAGGTCAGGCTGACAGGCCTGTAGTTCCCTGGATCCTCCTTCTGACCTCTTCTTGTAGAGGGGCATCACATTTGCTAACTTTCAGTCACCTGGGACCTCCCCGGTTGACCAGGACTGCTGATAAATGATGGAGAGTGGCTTGGCAAGCTCCTCTGCCAGCTCCCTCAGTATCCTTGGGTGGATCCCGTCTGGCCCCATGGACTTGTGGGCATTCAGGTGGAGGAGCAGGTCGGTGACTGCCACCTCTTCGACAACTGGGGCTTCATTCTGCATCCTGTCTCCATCTCCCAGCTCAGGGGCCTGAAAACCCCGAGGATGACCAGTCTGACTATTAAAGACTGAGGCAAAGAAGGCATTAAGTACCTCAGCCTTCTCCTCATCCTTCGTGGCAATGTTTCCCTTCGTGACAATGTTTGTTACACAGAGGGGAAAAAAGCCTCTTAGATGTGGTGCCTTTAACGAGTTGCTGGGTAGTACTTATGTGGGATGTCTTTCCTGCATGGCAAAGTGTATTTTATCCATCACTCGCAAAGCATTCAAATGTTGAAGTCTGCTTCTGCCTGTGGCAGCCTGACCACAAAGCAGGGCAGAAACCTTCTTTTCCAAAACAAACCCCAAGCCGAGCCCTTTCAGCTGCAGGACAGCCTCCCATTTCGGCAGCCAGGAAGCCCATCCATCCTTGGCCTCTCAACAAAGCCCGGTCTCAGGCATCAAGAGGTAAAAATAAATGTCACTCTGCACTGTCTGATGGTTCCACAAGATTAATGCTAATCAGAGCCCTTCATTAATTATTTAGCTTCAGGGAAATGTGCCAAAGGGTTCTGACACTTCAAATGTGCAAAGTAATTGCTACGTTTACTTCCCAGTTAATGGGGAGGCCAAAATAAATTGTACTGGGCTGAGTAGGTGTGGGTGGGTGGGTGGGTGGGTGAGGGAGGGGGGACCAGGACCTTCCTGCCCTTGCATGTGGTTTCATCCGTACCCCGGAGCCCACAGAGCTTCACTGTGTCTCGAAGGGCTCAGGGTTGTCCCCCTGCGTGTCAGCGTGGGCTGGGCATGTCACATACGCTCAGCCACCGCCACCTCCATCATCCCTTCTGTGCACCCCTGTAAGCAGCCTGTCTCCACGCATCATGCCTCCTTTTGCTTTCTGCCTGCTCCAGGGTTGCTCTGGCTCCTTGAGCCAGCATGGGGGCTGCTGGTTAGTGTGCTCCGAGTTGCCAGAGCAGGATTGGACCCTGTGTTGCAAACAGTGCGGAGCTGCACCCTGCGCGCAGGCCTGTGATCCTCCCTGGTTGCTGAAGCACGTGGTGACAAGCAGCAGCTCTCCCTGCTCCAAAATAAGTAGGTCTCGATTGCAACCTGAGGAAAACAAACAAATGCGGAGCAGCATGGCTATATTTATCTGAAATTTAGAAGGTGTGGTTCACAGGAAACTTTGATCGCTTTACATGTCAGGCAACCTGGGGAAAAAAATAGGAGAAAAAAAAGCACAGTTAAAAAGCAAGTGTTTTGGAAAAGGTAAGATCTGCTTCTTCGAAAATGAAGTACAATCCCTTCTCTTCTGACTGCCGGTACTAGACATCCTAATCTAGAGGGCTGGTGTCTCTCAGCTTCAAGCTTGGGGTACTCACAGGTTGATGTTTCCAAAGCCCGAAACTGAAGGTGCTGAGGACCAGCAGGACTCAAAGACCTGCCTGGCATTCAGCAACAGCTGATCACGTCTACTGTACTTGTGAAAGATGAGGTTCATCCAAAACAAAATATGGCATTTGGGCTTGGGGTTTGGGTTTGTTTTGTTTGCATATACAAAGATTGTGGTTTTCTTGAATTTAGCATAATTTAAAATTAATGTCATGCCATTATGTTCTATCTCTGATTCATTTGCAAGAAATTAATTGTAAGTATCTGGCATATGAAATGCAAGAGCCTTAGATAGGACACAGGGATATCGTACTTTTGGTCCCTGGATGTTTTTATTAAGAATGAGGTATCTGATGCAGTGCAAAGCGGTATTTGGTGGTACCTGTCTGAGTCAGGGAGTTTCAGCAAAGCCCCATGTACTTAAATGTTTGCAAGGAGTGAAACACTTGGGGAAAGCAATTCAGAAATCCCAGCGGACCTTTTGCAATCCTCGCCCAGACGTATTTTACTATTCTCTTTGGAATTCCCCAGTTTCTGCGAAAGCCAAACCTGTTGCAAGGGAATTCACTATTCATGCAGAAAAAGTAGTATGCTGTCCTTCCATCTCGCATTGTTCGTGTGCGGTGCTCTGGGATAACAGCTATTTCTGTATCTCTGCAAACCTACACTGTTACTCTGAAATTGCTGCTGCTTCTACCATATCCACGTGCTATCTGTTATTGAAGCAGAGTGGTTAAATGTACTGTGATATAAGGAAAACATTTTCCCTTGTTCAGTTTTGTCCAGTGAACTTCCATGCTGTTTGTTAATTGATAAAAATGGCAAAATAATTCCCTTTTACATATATATATTCAAATTCACTCTATACCTCCTATTATATATTCATGCTCATCCCAGAGTAGAGGGCTATCATTCCTTTGCAGAAGCAATCAGGAAAATGGGGCTTATGGTGTTTAACAGTATCGTCAGGGAAATCTGAATTCCTTAGGCCTTTTAGTTTGGTTTTCTAAATGTGAAATAGTTTTGCTGATCTATATTTAATCCTTTGGCCTTGAGAATGGGAAATTAAATTGTCTTTTCTCAGATACTCGACATCAGCATCCAAATCAGGGCTTTCTCATTGTGTGCAGAGAGGGGGAGCGAGGATACGCGTTATTCAAGTACTCAAAGATGGAATCTGTTTTTCAGAGAGAAACCCATTTCCACAAATTCAGTGGGTTTATCTGGGTTCTGCATTTTTGTTTTCTCTTTTTCCTCATTTTGCACCTGTATGCATAAGACACCTAGTTTCAGGGATGACTGATGTTAAGTTCCTAATGAGCTGGCTCCAGGGTGTGGATTTTCATTGCATATTTTGCTGATTTGATGCTGGAAGCTTGCTTGACCTTGCTTATGGTATATTCCGTAAGATATATACATGTGATCCATCCTTTCCTCTCCCCTCTGCCCCATGTGAGGGGATGTGGCGGGGCAGGGTCAGCCCCTCCAATATTCAAACCATCACTGCTTTTCTGTGTAGCTCTTCTTCCAGCCGATGTCCTAAAATGCCCCACAAAACCATTTTCCCTGCTCATTTCCCCAGCAAACACAAGTCTGACCACTTTCCAGGCAACACTTCTGGCACATCATTTCCTGATCTAATTCTTCTAATTACCCTAGAGGCCCATAATAACATTTAAAAATCAGAGTGCTGCTTCACTGTCCAAAGCGTTTCTCTAGCCAGTGCTCATATTGGCTCTCACCAGAGCCCTGCTCATATTCGCTCTGTTTTCCCCCTCCCACAGCCTTGCACTGACTTACACACCAGTGTTTTATGTCCTTCATTTCTCCTTTTTTTTTTTTTCCTTGGACAGTACTAACGCACTCCTCATTCATTAGTCCTTTGTGCCACGCAGCACTGCTAGCATTGCTGCAATAAGCAGCCACTCTCTGCCTCCTCCATCGCCTTTGCAAGTGCTGTAGGGTTGCATTTGCTCAGGACAGGAGTGGCTGCTTTCTGACCTGTCCCCTCTTCCTCTGCAACCTCGGCCAAGATTTTTCCATATTACCAGTCGACTTCCCAGGCCAAGTATGATCTAGAGTTGTGGCTCAGCAAGCGCCATTCCTCCCTTTGCAGAAAGCATTTTGGTACCCAGGTGTCTCGCATCCACAGAGCAGGCGGTTGTGGCTATTGCATCCAGCGGTGTATTAGTGATCTGTTGCTGTTTTCCAGGGAAAGCTGGGGTTGCCATGACAATTGCGTGTCGGTCCAGCTGGTCCATGCATGGCCACAGCATTTGCACACCTCCGCCACTGATGCATTTATCGTCCTGGCCTCCCCACACAGTGGGGTGGGGGCAGTGGTGGGGGACACAAAGATGTTCATGCTGAGATGCTCGAAGCAGCTCTCCAGCACAGTGCAGAGGGGTGAGAAGCTAAGGGCCTCCTGGGTGACTCCCTTCCCCAAAGAAAATTACTTATTTTTGGGAACAGGGGCTGGAGAAAGGGGCTTGGTCTGCACTAAGTCATTCTGCACCTTCTCCCACCCGCCTGGTTTGGGCCGGCAGGAGGAGCACTGGGTACAGGAGCAGAGGAGCCAGCAGAAACGTTGCAAACCACAACTCACTTGCAAACACCCCTGGCTGCTTATGAGAATCCCAACCTGAATTAAGGGCTTGTGGCACTGCTGCAAATGAAACCTCAGTCTCCTGAGCCTCTGCCTGCAGGCTGTTGATTTAATTTGCAGTCACATTTGCACAATTTGTAGTTGCATTTTACATTTGGACAGAGCATCCCAGCCCCTGAATCGGCACCTGGAGCTTCAAAACTTGGGCCTGATCCCAATAGGTCAGGAGCGAGGGGCAGCCCCTGTAAGCTGGAAGCAAGGCTTCGGGTATTTCTGTGGGCACATCTTTCCTGGGGGCTGCAGCGGAGCTGCCTCAGCCTGGCATGTGCGGAGAAGCAAAGGGCAGGACTTGACTGGGCAGGACCTGTCTAGTGCTGCTGTGTGGCAGAGCGGTGTTGGTGTGGCACTTTGCCTGGGCTTGCAGCAGGGCTGCCTGCCTGGGGCACAGCTCTCTCTGCGCACCACCGTGCCACGTGCCTGCACACTTGTACTGGTGAGGTCCCTGCTCATGCTCTTCTTTCTGCCTCTTACTGCCTCCTCCTCCCAGCCAAGCAGCTCAGAGGGGCTGTGCCTGCCCTGCAGGGTGCCAGCAGTGCAGGGGGAGAGCCAGTGAGATGAGCTGCTCTGGGGTCACCTCCTCCGCCCCCAGCACAGGACCTTGCCCCGGCAGGGACAGGGTCCCTGGTGGCTTCTGGCACACCCATGTGGCAAAGTCCAGGCCTTGTTTCCCCACCTCAGGCACTGGCAGCCAGACCTTGCTTCAAGAATTTGCCAGAAGTGTGTCTTCTTCATCTCTTCTGGGCATCCTTGGCCAAAGAGGAGGCTCCTCTGTTCCCCAGCATCCTTGCCCAGCACCAGGCAGGATTTCACCATTTCCAAGAGCAATGCAATCCTAATTCATCTTTACAATCTTGCTTGATGTCCATTGGTCCAAGAATGACAACCAGTAACACCTGCCTGCAACTTGTGTTGCAAAAATGCATGAGGCTCCTTTGCTAGAGCAGCAGATGTTGTGCTGGGTACTACAGAAATAAAGCTTAAAAAGCAGATGATTCCCCAAATTTAAATAGACCCAGTAGACCCAGAGACCTAAGCGAGATGATTCCCAAGGTCACGTAGGACGCCAGTGGCAGACGCGAGGACTGAACATAGCTCTCCTGAGGCCCAGCCATGCTGTGGTCTCAGGACTGTCTTCTCTGTTGTCTTCCAGTCCATTAGGAAGATCAGCTAATGAAATGGAATTAATAATGCCAGCTGCAGCACCAGCAAAGCTGTAAGGGAGACAAATTTAGCAGCACAGGCTTAAAAGCAGCAGGCTTGAAAATGGGGGTAGGCTGCACACGCCATAAGAGCCTGCTCTAATGGGGGAATGCCATCATGGTCAGCCAGAGTTTTAGGGTTTTATCAGCTTTACTGATCAAATCTTAAAGGAGGAATGAAGACATACCAACTACCTCTCCCAAAGGAGAGAAACACCCAATTTTAACGTTCCCAGCAATTGAAAAAAGTAGTCCCACTGGAAAGAATCAAGAGACTTTTCTAGGTCAATGGCGGGAATAGAGCCTTCATTTCTATGATCCTCATGGTTCAAAAATAACATTAAAGAACCAAGAGAAATTATCCACTGCTAAAGAGCCAGGAGTAAATCAAAACTGATTCTTCTGTGCTCGATGTGCTGCTGCTTGCAGTAGTCAGTGAGCTCAAACGGCACTGCAAAAGGGCCAGCCACCTCTGGGATGGCCGGTGAAGAGGATCTCTGCCAGGTTTGCTGAGGGACTGCACATCAGTCATTCAAAAACCAAAACGGAAAATTGTTTCTTAACAATAGCGCCAAATTTAAGGACTTTCCCCCAAATAGCTCATTTACTAGGATTCAAAGAAAGGCCACCTCATTCCCCGGGAAGGGAAGCAAGTGCAAAGTATGCTCACCTGATTCTTTTGCCCACTCATTTGACTCATGTCACATGGTTGTTGCCAAAGACCTTACGAGAATCTCAGACTTTGAGCAAAAATGGGCATGAAAAACAGATCTGCTGAGTAGAAAGTGAAACAGAGGCAGCAGAGCAGAAGCTTAGCAACACATCTGAAAACACACTTCTTGTCCCTGCGAACAATGCAAATATTTTGACTGATGATTTTTAAGAACCCTCATAAACCCAGGCATTTCAAGACTTCTAAAAGAAATCTCAGGGAAGCTGGAACATTATGTGACATGCCGGGACAAGGGGTTTCTTTTGCTACAAGTATTCGGCTCCAGACTTAAACTGCACCCGTTTAAGACCATATTGTCTTTTTTACCAGCTTATTAATTTCTTTTGTGGTCTAAAGACCTGAGGAAAAAAGTAATTAATCTCCAAGAGAAAATACCGAAGATCCAGGGCAAAAGACAGCAAGGACAGAGCTGTCTAGGTACGACCTAGACTGTGAATAGTGATGGACCTGAAATAGCCGTCAGCATCTCCCAGCTCATGGCCTTTTCACCTGAGCTGCCTCTGAGCGATTCTGTAGCCCAGAAAACGTGTTGTGCAAGAATGAGTGCGAGACAGCGGGAAGGATGAGAGCAGAAGGACGAGAGCAGAGCCAGGATCTGGCCCATCCCTCTGCTATTGACAGCCTCCTCACGAAAATGTAATTGCTGGCTGCCCTTGGCTTGGAGTACTCAGGAAAATATTCCCCGTTGCTCTTTAGAGTTTCGAGACGTATTAATGCAACTTTTAAAATAGCATCCCCTCTATTTTTGTTGCTAATGCTAAGAACAAATTAGCTTAGAAGAAAAACCCAATGATCTGCCTTAATGCTATTGTTCTCCTAAAGTGCTAAATGTCAGGATCTTACAGCACCACGTTGCAGATCTGGCGCTGCCCTCAATGTGTCCCATGATGTGTTGGCGCGGAGTGATGCAGAGTGCTGTTCTGAAAAACATAATCAGTCCGAAGTGTCTTCAAAGTCACTGCACTTAGAGCAGAACTGGCGACGGTTTCAGCTCTATCTTTGAATTTGTTATCATTAAATATTCTTTAAAACCAAAGCTGATTTCCACCCTGCCCTCCAGCAGGATTGTTAAGGGACAGCCATGAATTTGAGGGCTATGTGTGATCCTTCCTGTGGTAGAACAGCAAGTACTTCTGAGCTCTTATGGACTGTTATACCAATTCAAGTATATTTACCTAAAAAGCCTTAAATGTTGCTAACTCTGACCTCATCAGAGTTCATCAGCGGTGCACAGGCAGGCTGGGTCACCATGGAAGTGGAAGGACCTTCGCAGGGAAGCAAGGTAGGGCTGGAGAGCTAGTCCTGACGTGGGGCTTGTTGTGTCCCTGTAAGCAGCACAACCCTGGTGGCCCACGCACCATGGCAGGGTGCCTGTGTCCTTTGCTGAGCTGCAGTCTGCACCTCATCCAGAAATCCCTGCTGGGGTTGGAGGCATGGAAAGAAACGAGGCAGAGAGCAATACCCTACTCATGTGTTAATTTGGCCAGAGGTTTCCCTCAATGGGAGGTTAGGATGGGCTGAAAGCAACCAGGTAACTTTATTTTACTGAATCCTTACCCCACACATCCTACATACATGGGTCATTATCTCCAGCAGAACTACTTAACAGGCAAATACCGACGAGCCCAGTTGGCTTGTGGCTGTGCCATCAATATTAAGCTTTAGGTGACCTCACTAAAACATCTTAAGATCTGTAATCATTTTAGTAACATCCTGCGGCAGAAGGAGGCTTCCCATGGACGGTGCTCTGAAGGGAAGGGGAGCAAATTCCACTTACTGCTTTTAATGCTGCTTCTATTCATGATCACAGGAAAACTGTCTTCCAGCACTGCAGTATCCTGTGGTTGATGCCAAGATCTCCGACCTATGCGTGTCTCACCCTTTTAAGATCCAGGCAGTGCTATACTTATTTGTGCCTTCCAGTCTGCTCAGTAAATGTTTAATTGGTGGTCCTGGTTTAGTTCTGTTGCAAAGAAGTATTCTCACGCTCAGCCTATTGATGGCCAACTGCTTAGTCCTAATTCTGGCTCACTACTTACTGAATGCATAATTTAAATTCTCATTGTAGAAATGCATTTTTTATTAATTGCCATTTTAGTCCTGGATCCACCTGGTCTTGACTGGGATTTTGTTAAACTTTTTGTGCAAGGCTATGTAGACACATACACAGCGTTAATGCCAGGCGTTGCCTCTGTCTCTCACCTGACTCAGCTCCTGGGATACACGAATGCACTCTGGAAGACCTTCTTAACCCATTCACATTTTCTAAGTTCACAGTTCCAGTTCAGTTCTGTTTCTGACACAAATGCATTGTTTCTGACACAAATGCATTGTTTCTGACACAAATGCATTGTTCTTGTTACTGGTGGTAAAGTGATGGGTTCTGGTGCCCATGAATAGCTCTGGAAGTAGTGTGGGACAGTCCAATCACATGGGCCAGGTCTGAAGAGACGCTTTTCCAAAGGGAAGTAAGAATTTAAGCTGAAAAACTGATGGTATCATTCATTTTGGTAGCCTGGGGAAGGAGATGGAGACCTGAAGTCTGGGGCAAGAAAAATCCCTACCAACAATGAAGGAAAGGCAAAATCATCACTGTTTCATACAACACTGGGATGTTAAATCTACACGGACCACTATTCTGTCCAAAGGGAATTTGTCTTTTATACCTGACCGAGAAATGTGTGTTACAGTGAGACTAAGCGGAGATTTTGTGTCTTCTCACTGCTGTGTTGCTGGTGGTACGTGCCCAATAGCCATGCATTTCACTGATGCACTAAGTTTACAGTCTCTCTGGCTTTTTTTCAAGGACTCCAGGATTTAGGAGTTTCATGTGAATGATGGCTCTGTTTTATATACACCACTTGTAAATACCTCGTATTCAGGATTGGTGCTGGGAACCCATCGCAGAGCTGCAAAGAGTGTGCAGGGCAAAACGTATCAATAGGGATATTTTCTGCTCTTGCAAAGGGTCTAAACCAATCAGTTCATGCTGAGAAATCATCCCTTGCCAACCTGTTTCTTCCTTTTTTTTACAAAGCCAGGAAGAACACAAAATAACGACTTGTTACATTGTTTGTAGATAATTTAATCTTACTATATGCAATGACAACTGAAGCCAGTTCTGCACCAATTAGTTAATTATTTCCCTGTTAGGGGACTGAAGATGCTGGATTCAAGCCTAGAGCAAGTCTTTTGGGGGATTTCAAAGACAGGTTTGAACATGAACAATAGCTGTTGGCTTCCGTAATCCCAGCAGAGTTTCCTAGGTAAAGGTTAAGATCACACTGTGGTGATTCTCTCCTTAAATTTTGGCTTTTTTCTATGAGATGAGTTACCTGAGGGAAGGATAAGTGACCTACTACTGCCAGTTGGAGGAGATCTCTGTTAACTCAGGCATTAAAGACTCTTTGGTTTTGGAGCCAAAAAAGCAGAGAGGTTCAAGCTCTGTTCTCCATGCTGATGTGTGCATGACCCACTGTGTCTATGCTGGTGTTTTTCCGTATAAAAAAACTAAACTCAGTATAACATGGATAAAGTAAAATTATTTCATAAACTAGCAGGATCTAAAAGATTAAATACAACCTCAGAGCAGAGAGGTCCCCAGCTGGAATTGTTCTGCCAACGATGACTGGACCAAGTCTGATATGCTGTATCTCAGGTCACTCTTTAGTGAAACGGGGTGACTTTTCATGGAGTTTCTTTGTGATTAATAACCACCCCACTCCCCAGAATCTGAAAAGACAAATAGGTTGGGTGGATTTAAAGCATTTTCTTTCCAAGTATATACCAAGTATACCGTGTGGCCATTGCTTAGTTATGACATCTCTGCGAGGCTACTTATATTAGTTTATTGATGGGGAAACTGAGGCAAGGGCAGTGTTTTACCTGGGGGACGAGTGTCGGCGCTAGTGTTAAAATTCAGCCATTAGTGGGCTCACAGTTACTAGTGAGAGCACACGTTTTTTCAGAAATTGTCCCATATACCTGCACTCTTTGCACCTCAAATCCTGATTTATGCAGCATTTTGAGCAGCGGGAGCAGGCAGTGCTCATACCCCGCACACCCTAACCTGGGTGTAGCTTGCAGTGCTGGGCATCCCATTGTAGCAGGGCTTGTCATGAGGGGCTGGGGGGCCGAGTGAGTCACCCGGTGCCTGTGGGTGCTCATGCCTGCAAGGGGAGATGGATGATCTCTGGTGGTGTGGGTACTCTGCTATTTTCTTCTGCTTCTGGAATAGTTTTGAAAAAATAGCAAAATGGGGGTTGCTCTGTTGGGGTCAGATCCTGCCCTTGGTTTTCTCCTGCCTGCTCCCTGACCTCACCCAGCTGGGCAGAGGAGAGCAGGGCATCAAAACCTGGAGGGCTAAGGGGAAATTTTCCCCCTCTCAAAAAAATGAAGAAAACAGCAGATTTCATCACTCTCAAGAAATTTCTGGAACATGAATAGTCACAACCATACAGCCACATAGGAAACACTGCACACCCCCCTCACCCCCCTCCACCCACACCCAGTTTGTTTTTATTTCTTTGCCGTCAGGTTGCCTTAACCATTTCGATGGCTTAGGAGGCTAAGCTGCCGAGCACAAGCTTTTGATTTGAAAGGGGACTGCATCCCCTTTTCAAAGGAGCCTGCTCCCTAGGGCAACCACATCACACTGCTGATTTGCTGCAGTGGAGACCGCAGCGCATACAATATGCCCTCCCCCCTCCGCCTGTGCTGCTTACAGCATCAGTCCGGAGCCGAGCGGGGAGACGGGAGCGATACCCGCTAACCCACCCATGCTTGGGAATGCCTGACTGCTAACGCAGAGCCTCCGACGAAAGGACCGGCAATTCCTCAGCTCTCCGAGATGCAAGCCAGTGCCGATTCCACCAAGATGGACTGTCTTTGGAGCAACTGGAAATGTCAGGGTATTATATCTATTCTAGTGTTGCATGCTAGAAGGACTGCATGTCAGAGGAGGCAAAGGCAGGATCCATCCATTTTTGCATTGTTCACCTGTGGGCCTTTGCATGCTGTTTTCTCTCCCTCCCCGTGAAGCTTTTCTTTGGGGGTAATTTAAGAAAGAAAGATAAAAAGCCATTAATTCTGTTCTTTGAATGTATTTCTTCCATCTCCAGCTGCCTCACCCTGAAAGCATCCAGGATACAGGACCTTCCTTCCCACCTTACAGCTCATTCCAAAAGCATCCGCCCTTGCTGTTAGCGGTATTATTTCTCATCCCTGACTCGGTCGGGCTGCCGCTGGCATGATTTCATACCTTTTGGGCTTTAGGAAAGCTGGGTGATGGTGAATTTCTGCCTGCTCAGGCTCGCGAGGGTTCGAGGCGGTTGCGTTGGGCGCCTCGGTGCATCCTGCCCACGGACACACCCATAGCGAGGGCTTAGCCTAGCGTCGACACAAAGAAAACGCAGCTTTGACAAGAAGCGTGATAGCACCAAGGCGGCCACGGCATTGCCACCCACTTTGTACTTTGCTGTAGGGTTGCTTTAAAAAAAAAAAAAAATTAATGCCTTCGTTGTGCTTTCAAGCACTCTGCTGAGCCATTCGGGGGCAAAATATTGCAATAATATTGTCTTGCTGCCGAGTAGGCGAAGGGAACAATAGCATCTCCCTTTTGGGCTTATTTTCAGCTTATTTTGAGTGGGTCAGTGTCTGCGCTGGGTGGGGCTGGCTACCTTCCCGGGTGCCTCGGACAGCTTTTCAGCCATTTTTAGTCGGCTTCACACTTCCCAGCCAGCATCCAGCCTTTGTTTTGATAAAAGACAGTCTCTGTGACGCTGCTCGGTAGGCAGATTAGAAGGAGAAAAGCTAGCGGCTGATCCTGCCGGGCAGGCTGCTGTCTGCTTCGGGCAGGCTTTGTTTGAATGTGTTTTTTAATTTTAAGGTGCATGTTTACGCTGAATAGACAGAACATGATGTTTATGCTCTCGACAGGGTCTAGCATCATCTCATTAAAGGGTCCAGGATGCTTGCAGACATAGTTTCATAAATGCAGCTCAATGTAACAGAAGCCAGGAAACCTTCCTAAAGTGTTTTTTGGGGAGGGGAGGGCAGGGGGAGATCTTTCAGACAGACTCTTGTCTCTAGGGAGCTTGATATTTTTGCAATCTTAATTCAGCACCTAATTGCATTTATGATCTGAGGGGTTTTTTTTAGGGAAGACGAGTAGCTGGAAAGTAAACAGATGCACCTGTTAAATGCCAGCCTCCAGCAGCTCGGGCTTTCCATACCTTAATCAAGGGCTAGGGTTTTCTGTAGGATTGCCTGATTCATTAAGCCAATATGGGAGAGCCACAACCAAACTTCAGGGTCTTTTCATCTGAGCTTTGCAGATAAACTTCCTTGTTAGAAGGGGTTGGGGTTTTTTGTTTGTTTGTTTCCAAAAAGGCTCAATATTTTGCTGATCCTTATAAAAACATAAATTTGCTGAGTCAGATTGCTGAACCACCTGTATTTAGAGGCAAAGTAAATATTTTCCCTCTTTATCAGATAAAATAATATTCTTTCATAAATTAAAAAAGGGGGAAATAACAAAGAGCATGTTGCTATTGTTTGATTAATAATTAAGAATAATAGTAGGCTTTCTCTCCTTCTGTGCTCTCCTTTTTGAAACCAAGAGGTAGATTTGCTGAAAATTAAATGACACAGTATGTCCCATGCTGATTTGAAAAAAAACCCCAGATCTGAAAAAAACAACGCAGCTAAAATAAATCACTTGCCTCACTTCCACATCATTTGCATATCTTTTTCTTTTTCTTGGGTGGTGCTTTATGATTCAAAAATGATCCTGCAGAAAACATGAAATAGTCATAGAATATTATTTCTGTCGGCAAAATTCTTTGATCAGTCCCAGATAAAATAGAAGAAATTTAAAATTCAGAAGAATGAAGACTAAAGACTTGATCCATTGATTCTTTTAATATCTATTATTCATGTAGTCTCTGTCTCAACCCAGAATATCAGTTTCATGCAAACCTGGAGTTCTATAATTTTTCTAACTTCATTATCAATGGAATTATGGTTCCTCTCTGAAAAGTCTGGAATATGTCTGTGAACATAACAGATGCAGACACAAACCTCAGTAAATACAGAGCATATTTTTACTGAAATTATGGAAAAACAACGTTGAGGTTAACATAAGTTTTCATTAATAAACAGTCAAGCCTGCAACTATCATTGGTTTGCCCTTATAGTAATTGTAATAGGTGTAAAATTGGGTGAGGATCTTGAGAAGCTGCAGGGACACTTGGTGAAGCTTTGGCCTTGCCCCACTAAATCTACATACTGTTACTTTTCTTGCAGTGAAGCAATTGATGCTGCTACATATGTTTAGAAATATTGCAATGTGTTTTACCTATCTATCCTGGAGGTACAGCATGATTATGTCAATGGTAGATCATGATACAGCCCCTCAGGGGAGCAGGAGAGTAATTCACCCCTGCTGGGCATATGCTTCATTCAAAATATTGTCATAGGTGGCTTTAGGGAATTGCAGCTGACTTCCACACCCAAGTCATCTTTCACACTGGAAGGTGATGCATTTGAAGTAGGCTGGGATGGAGCCATGCATAATGCATGAGTGTGCAGAGAAACGTCTCCGACTGGGCATGCTGGTTGATGTGGGCCTTCATGTAACAACGTATAGCCAGTGCCAGCTGCGTGACGGATCGCAGTGCGCAGTTCCCAGAGGCAAGCTGCGGGATGAGGTGTGCCTCCAGGTTCAGATGGTGGAGCAGGTCTCTGTGCCTTCCCCAGGGTCTTGGCCCAGCTCAGCAGGACACATCCCCGCTCCTTGCTGGAGAGGTTTCTCTGGATTAGGAAGGTCTTTGCACCCCAGCTTGGTGGAGCTATTTGATGTCAGTACACTGGTCCCCATGAGTATTCCCTCTTCCAATATTTCTCCTACATGCTAGCTCTTGGACGGTCATAAGTGAGATGTTTGTTCCTGCAGCTTCAACCTCATGCAAGACTTATTAAAAAAGAAAATCTGAAAGATCCAGAGAAAAAGGCCTGTGAACTGTTCATAGAAATGATCCTAAATATTATCCACATTATAATTATAACTTAATGTGGAGAAGGACTGCAGACTTCATCAAATCCATCTAGCTGACATACGCTGGGACTGGAGTTATTGAGTAGCATTTTCTTGGCAGCTCTTTCCAGAGAACCAGCTTCCTTGCTTGACTGATATATCAATTGGTTTCCAGAAGGTGCTGAGAAGCTGCACCAACTCATGGCAACATTCCCCACTTTAAGACTGATAAAGATGTTCAATGGCAATACTATGCATGCATGCTATTAATCTATAATCTTATTGACAGTTCTGAAGCCTGTCTAATTACAGCTATTATCATGAGAATATAACTTCAGCCAGTTGGTGCCTTCAGTGCTTTCCTGAAAATATTGTGGGCTGAACTCTCAGCTGGGATCCACTTGTCCTCCTCAAACGAGCTCTCCCTCTTTTCAGCAGCTGAAGATCTGTCTCAGTAGTTGCTTCTTATGTTGGACCTTGGTAGAGCTAAAATCTTGGAACCAAGTCATCATCTGATGTAACCAATTTAGCTAATAGTTTCACAAAACTACACTAACTTATGAGGAATTGACTTCCTGATTTCACAGTTGGTTTCCTATGAAATTTAAATGAAATTTGTCAAGATTTTTTTCCACTTTCAGATTTGCTTTCATTTTTTTGTCGCTGCTGCAGAAATTATATCAATCCTCCCTCAAGCACATTCCTACTGATGGCAATATGACTGCAAGATCAAGAACTTAAAGTTAGAGGACAAACTCTCTTAGACGAACTTCACACTGTTCGACTGCCAACCATCCCAACAAACACCTTGACCTAGGTGGTGTCAAGAAATCAGTGAGATTTCGATAGCTCTGCCAAAATGTTCTCTGCACACCTGCTGTGCCATGTCTGAATATAATTTTTTTTTCTTTTCTTTTAAGAATAGAGGGACAATATTCTTTCATTGCCAGAACAAGGAGAAAATTCCCCAAAACTAAGATTATTTTAAGGTATTCCCTGAGGAGTAATTTAAACTCTAGGAAGAGAGTGATATTGGGGCAATAGCTGAAGGCAACATTGGAGGGCTGCTTTTGCTTTCATTAGGTCTGTGGGAAGTGAGTTTTGGTGAGGCTTTTTTGATATCAGAAGGGATACTCTCTCCACATCATATTTAATTCTCACAAATAACATAGGTCTGAGCCATTAATTTTGAAAATCTGCAGATTTTCAAATGTTTGGATAGAGTTAGGAAGGGTCCAGGTCTGTTATTTTGGTCCAGGAGCACCTCAGGAAAATCTTAACGTTTCCATAGCATTATGTGCATTTAGGGACTGCATTCAGGGACTCTGCTTGGTCTCCTTGGTTTCTGCTCACTTAAGGTTTAAGAGGAATAACATCCTCCATAGAAACTGGCCAAGGCAGAGAGTGAAATGGTTTGATGAGCAGGAGGTGTGTGGAGGAGGCTTTCTCCTGCCGCTATGTTAAATCCTGGTCTTAAAGCATCTCTCATGTGAAAATGATAATAACAATAACAATAACAGTAATGACATCAATAATAATAATAATAATAATAATAATAATAATAATAATAATAATAATAATAATAATAATAATAATAATAATAAATACAATAGACTTGTGTGCAGCATGGTTGTAGGGCTGATTTTTTATTGCCAATCCTGCCTACCCAAGCCCACTCACACAAGGCAATCAATCACAACTTTTTTGCTCACATCTTGATCTTGCAGATGGAGTAGGATGTAACGTGGAGGGCTATATCCAGACTTTCCTTTTCCCTGGTCCTATGCCTGCTCCAGGTCTCCTCTCATCAGAGTTCCGGGACCAAGAAGGTCTGAACCTTCAAGTTGAGTCTTGGGGCAGATGAATGATAAAGCTATACAGCTGAACTGAGGACAGGAAGTTAATGGACAAAGTGCGTACAGGAGGTAGAAGAAGTATGGAGAGATCCCTCAAGGCTGGAGATTGTCTGGATACGGAGGGATGCCTCATGAAACAGCACAGATATTCTGGGTTGGCTCTGCTGTTAATCACAGCAGTCTCCTGAAGGCACCAGACTGCTCATTAAATGGTGTATCCATCTGTATTACATTTCAATCAGATCTGTTGTGGGGAGGGGAGCAATGGCCACATTGGATCCTTCACTGGAGAGAAGAGGGAAAGCCTGGTCCTGCAGCCTGTGGTTAAAGCTGCAAACTGGAATTTCTTTGAGTGTGAGCCATATTTACTTCTATTCAAAAACTTACAGCTTTGTTGCATTTGTTGTCAAATATTGTTGCGACAATGCTATAAACAAGATTGCCCTTCTTAAATTAGGTTTCCTGATCTTTTCACTGCCAGTAGGTCTGAGAAATTACTTATGAGGTCATTTATATTTATGAAGTCATAATATTACACTGCATACAGAATTAAAGGCTGTGTGTAGACAGGTTTTTCTCACTTCTCATTAATACTAATATTACATAGGGAATTAAGCTGTACAACCCATTGATTTTACCTCCTAAGGAGGCCCAACGGGACCTCGATTGTGGGGAGGGCAGCTTGATCACATCCAAGGGTGTTATTAGTATGCTGAAGAGCATATAACCTTTTATTCAATCATCAAGGCCCATGGGCCTCGTTTGAAGGCTAGATACAAGGGTTTTGCACACACTTTTTGTACTAACTTCCATGTAAATGCTGCTTGATGCACATTCATTTTTCATACAGTCGTTGCAGTACAGGAAAAACTTGCAAAGTCAGAAGGAGAAAACAGAGGTTTTCAGAGGAAGGGAGGGAGAAGCTGTGGAAGATGTGAATTGTCCAGTCTGCTCAGTTGATCTTCATGAATTTTCATCTTAAACTGCTTTCTTTGAGACATGGAATGGAAAGATCCCTGTTTCTCTTACAAAAGTATTTTTCAAAAACATACCCACGCAGGAGTCTGAAGGTGGGAGGACATTTTAGCTACAAGTTGGTTTGGATCCTCTATTCTCCCTCTGGGATCTCTGCTCAGGAGCGTTGGGCTGCAGCTGCCCCACACCACGGTGCTTCTGGGGACCATCTAAACCACCAGAGCCCAGTCCTCATGTTATCACCAATTCCTGAGGAGAACGGATTCAGAAACATCACCACTTAGTCCACCTCAGCTGTCTCAAGTCATTTACCCCTTGCCTCCAGCACTGCTCTTTCCAGCCTCCAGGTCTGTCTTCTGGCTTTTTTGATGCCAAATATTGAGGAGCAGAAAGACTTTCTGCTGAACGCCATGATGAGAGCTGGGAGAACTCTCAGGCACTGTACTCAGGAGCTCTTCCTTGCTGGCACAAGCATTGCATGCTGCTGCTGTTACTTATATTTGTGAGGTTACTTTTAGCTTGCCTCGCAAACATGGGTATTTACCAGCTGCTCATATTAACAAGTGGTTGCTTGTATCATAGAATTTACCTTTGTGCATCATTAGTCTGGGGGTTGGCCCCAAATGGAGGACTGACATTAGTTTAATGAGATGAAATTATACGATAAAGTATAGCTGAGACACTGATTTGGCACCCTTGAAAACTTTTTATTTCAAATAGAAGGCTACTTGAGTAACATTTTACAAGTTCTGCTGTCAGTTAAAAAACACGGGCAGGCGATACTTTCAGATAAATAGCTCATCAGACATGCTTCTCCAGAAAAATTCTTCAAAGGCAGTTGCAGTGACCCGCATCACTTCTGTCTTAGAGGTGGCTGGCAAGTCCTCCTTAATAAATACAAATACTTTAGAGTCTGAGGCAGTTCTGGCAAAACCCAGAGTCCTTTTATACCTCCACAAATGAGCCAGAGCTGTGGTGTGTTGTACTGGAAAGAGTGCAAAGTGACCGACACTGCTTTCCTCCTTCCAGGAGGCAAAAGGGAGATCATGGAAAGCTACAGCTGAACAGCTTCTGCATTTTAATGGGCATGGTCAGGATTTTACAGTTGAGATTTTCAAAACAGAAGGAACCCAAACCTCAATGAAGCTGAGGCTGATTTCAGTCCCTGTTTTCCAAAACCCTGTTTGCAAATCCTAGCTGCAAACGTTAGGTGGTCTGAAGTTGGCATTTTGGCTCTCACAAGTGTGTCTTGCTTAGCCAGGCAGATCGACCCACTGTGATATACACTGCATGTATATCACATATCGACAGGCTCACGTGGCACCAGCCTCCTGCTTCATGCATATTCAGCGTGCGTGGCTCAGAACCATGCCATTGTAGTCGGGTCTGGGCTGTGCCGTGCACACACACACACGCTGTCTGCAACACACCTAGCGCTTGCAGGACCTTGACCACACTAGGACCTTTTACTCCTTCCCTATGGGGCAATTTTTCACGAAGGATTGACCAAAGCATTTCATTATTATATCATTAACTCATGCTGTGAGGGATCCCCTGTCCTCTGATTTATCTGGGGAACACCGTACCCACATAAGAGCTGGACTCGAAGCCTGCCTCAGCCTGGGCGAGCGTAGGGCCAGCGTGTGCTGGCAAGTAGCTCTGCAGAGAGATGTGTACATGAAGGTGTGCATCCAGCTCAGCTCTCGGCCCGGCCGTCCTCATACTCACTGTGTCCCCATGTGCTGGGAGGCTGGTCTGAGCCTGGGTGGTCGTCTCTTTGGCATGCGAAGGAAGGAGTGCAGGCATGAACAGGCAGCTACCCTTCACCCTTGGGGTGCTGGTTGACAGCCGGCTGAATATGAGCCAGCAGTGTGCCCAGGTGGCCAAGAAGGTCGATAGCATCCTGGCTTATATCAGAAATAGTGTGGCCAGCAGGACCAGGGCAGGGATCGTCCCCTTGTACTCGGCACTGGTGGGGCCACACCTCAAATCCTGTGTTCAGGTTTGGGCTCCTCACTACAAGAAGGACATCGAGATGCTAGAGTGTGTCCAAAGAAGGGCAACGAAGTTGGTGAAAGGTCTGGAGCACAAGTCTTATGAGGACCGGCTGAGGGAGCTGGGGTTGTTTAGTCTGGAGAAGAGGAGGCTGAGGGGAGACCTTATTGCTCTCTACAACTACCTGACAGGAGGCTGTAGCGAGGTGGGGGTTGGTCTCTTCTCCCAAGTAACAAGCGATAGGACGAGAGGAAACGGCCTCAAGCTGCACCAGGGGAGGTTTAGGTTGGATATTAGGAAAAACTTCTTCACTGAAAGGGCTGTCAGGCATTGGAACAGGCTGCCCAGGGAAGTGGTTGAGTCCCCATCCCTGGAGGTATTTAAAAGACGGGTAGATGTGGTGCTTTGGGACATGGTTTAGTGGTGGGCTTGGCAGTGCTAGGTTAATGGTTGGACCTGATGATCTTAAAGGTCTTTTCCAACCTTAATGATTCTATGATTCTATGATTCATCAAAGACTCAGGCCACCATTTATATTTTCTGACCTGTTGAAGGGCAGTAAACCCATGGGGTCAGCAAGTGTTTGAGGGAGTTGTTTGCTGTCTTAATCAGTTTTACATGAATATAGGATGAGATGAAACTCAAAGCAGACATATAAATGTGGTGGACAACCTCGTCTTTCATTTTCATTCCCATTCAGAATAAAAAAAAGGGTGTGGAGGGGGTTGATGCACCATGTCCTAGTTTGCTTGATGGTGAAGGAGCAGATTTCTCATGGCTTTGCCCCTTGGTATCTATTTGCAATGCCAGACACTGATGTGGCAGGTACTTTTGCTCTAGTGTAAATGGTTACCGGAGAAAATGGCACCCTAAGGAAGCCAGGCAAAGGATCCCAGCTAGGGGATTCTGCACCCAGTGTGACTGACCACTTTTAAGGCAGATTTGTTTATGTAAGGAAATGTAGGACAATAGCAATGTAAAAAGCCTTTGAAGTGACTGAAGCTGCAACTGAAGGAGCAAACATGGCTCTGACATGTAGCTCGGGTGTTTTCAGCAGCATTTAAATTCCAGGGGAACTGATACAGCTCAAATCCCTGAGGCCTGTTGGCAAAAAAAGTGCTTTCTCCAGGGAAGCCCACAGACCATGGCTGGACCCCACAAGTCTCCACTGATTCCTAGATCTGAACTCTCCTTCTCCTCCTTCCCTGCCCAAGGAGCCATGAGGTTCACTGCCCTCCTGCACTCCCTTTTGCAAGGCCGTTTGGCTCACCTCCTTCTCCCTAAGGGAGAGGAGGAGGAATGGCTGTGAGAGCGGCAAATCCTGCCCGAACAGCTGGACACGGCAGCAGTGTCACAGCTCCCCATCCCTGCGAGGGCAATGAGGAGAAGGCAGATTTGGTTCCTGCCCTTGAAAATCCTAACTGACCTACTGCAGGCTGTGGGTAGGGGGTTGTGTCTGTCCCCAGGCTGGACCTGTGCACTGGGACAGCCATGTAAAAATCATTCAACTCATAGCTCCCTCCTCTGTGCTGAGATTTTCCACCTAGCAGTTGGCACATATTTTTTCCATGCACATGGGAATATTTGCCTCAGGTCTAAAAGACACAGGATCCCTCTCTCCCAAGTCTCATTTGGCTGGTGAAAGAGGCCAGCTGCCTTTTCATCTCCTCTCTCGCGCATGCACATATCCCCAGAACTGTGTCATTTGGCCTCTGTCCATCTTGCTGAGTTGTGGCAAGTCTTTCCTTACCTGATACAGCTAATAAATATCCCAATCATTTCATGGCAGAAAGGGGCAGGTTTCAGGATATACACACACCTGGTCAAGTCTATCTTGAGTCATTCAGCATCTTCCTTGCTGAGAGGAATAAGAAAATGCAGTTTGACGTCTCTCTATGTCAGAATACAGCCCACTTCCAGTCTGGAGGAATATGAGGCAGAAGATCTTAGAAAGAAAAAGAGAGGGATTATTTGCTCCTTTTGGGTCTTATCATCAATTGGCATTAACTCAGGGAACACTACTGAGGTGGGCTTTTGTATTTTTTGGCTCAGTTCTCATTTGTTTGCCTGTCTACTGCCTACGTCCCAGGTAGTGTTTTCCCCTGGTGCATGGCCTTTATCGTTCGTCAGCAGCTGATGTTCCACGTACAGTACCCTGAGCTAGCTCACCTGTGCCCATTTCATTTAACGTGAAGGTATTGTGGGATAGAAAATTTAAGTATACCTCAAAAAGTGAGATTTGCATAAATTTCCAATACTGTCCTTTGACAGAGGAATTTTTAAGCATAAAAATTATCAGGCTGTGAATAATACCTCCTGTCCAAATGCTTGGTGGTGAAAGCACACCAGTTGCTGTGCTGTGCTGCAGAATTTTGCAACGCCTTGACTGAAAAAGAGTATGAAAAATGGTAAACACTGCACACTTGTGTTCTGGATGCCATTTTGTAAGGGTGGTTTGCGAGTCTCATACTCCACCACCTCAGACCTGTGAGCAATTGGTGGAGCTCCAGCTGCCTGCATCAATACAGCTGGGTCTGCTGCTAAACTCCCCAACACAGGTGCATGCTCTGACTATGTTGTACCTGCATCTTGGAGCATTCCCTACTCCATGCCCCTGGATTTCTGCAGGAAGGAGACCTGGGCATATATCTGGAAAGACTCTGGCCTGATCTTTGCTTTGTAAAGTCAGCACCCAGGACCCCAGCACGTACCACCAAGATCCCCATCCCTTGGCTTCCGTGCAGTCCATAGATCTATTCATGCGTGCTCATGATCACAGGTCCAGTGCTGAACACTGACATTTAAAAATATGAAAGAGTTATTATATTGTGTGTATTGATGGAGAATATAGTAGGAGTGAATGTTGTATGAAGAGAAAAGATCTCAGTAATACAATAGCAATTTTTGCATTCAAGCCCATCACTTTGAAAAGCAATGCTAATATGTGTAATAGTAATGAGTAATATAGCTCATTGACTCAAGGGAAACATGCGGTGGTGACGCACAATTTTTGGAGATTAGATGATAAGAACTACTAGGCTGGATTAATTTTGTTTCTTTTTGTATTTGTGAATTTTTTTTTGACAGATTGCAGTTTTCCCGAATTTACTTTTTGTTCAGAATGATTTGACAAGTGGCATCTATGAAATCTGTTTGGCTGGTGGTGTGTTCAAGCTGTTCATGAGGACTTGTGCAGTGTGTGCAATTAAAGCTGTTTTGTTTAGATTGTCGTGAGCATGTTCTTTGGCTGGATGAAGAGTCCTCTCAGAAACAGGTTATCCATGTAAAGAAATTAAGTTCACCCTTGTGGACTGGATATTCAGCAATCATTTAATAAAATTTTGCTTGTATAGTGACTATTCCTGATGGTAAGATTGTTTGCTGGAGAGGTTGGAATAAACTATACAAACTGGGTGAAAAACACTGTCAAAATTAACTCCTTTGCAAGCGTAAAAATATATTGGTTGAAAATGGTTTTCTGCACTTGCTTTGTTCTAACTAACACCTCCCATGGATCTAGGCAAAGTAAGTTATCTAACAAGAAGAAAGTTTCTTTTTAATATTTCTGAGATGGTTGGATTTGCAGTAGCAAAAGGGATTTATTCTGTATTTTAAGGTCCCATCTGAAAAATGGTTTCCTACACACGTAACTATTAAGCAGTGGTAAAACCAGGAGTCTTCTCCTTTCTCAAAACTTAGGAAATAACAAAATCATGTTGTCAAAACTTTGAATAGGAAAGTGGTTTATTGTTGCTAACCCCAAACTTTCTCATTCATTTATTAACAACCCAAACTTGAAAATGCTTTGATCAAACATTTGGCATTTGGACTTGTGACAAAAGAAACAAGCCAGAGTTTCCAGAATAAGTAAATGCAAGCTAGGGTGAAAACTTGCCATACAACCCTAGCAACAACACAAACCCCAGCTTGCATTTCCCTTGCTGCTGCAAGACACCCACTCTGCTGCGATTGAAGATATTCATCCATCTCATCCAACCCAGACACAGACACATAAAATACCAGGATTTCACGTAGGTGATCAGTTGTCATTTCCTCAGTGCATTGCTGAAGTCACTTCACTGCTGCCGTTGAGGAGTTCCTGGCAATGCTGATGTGAGCAGGAGCATCACTCCTCCCTTTATCCTCCTGCAAGGTCTCTGAGCATCACAGTGGCCATGGTGGCCATCCTCGATGCCCTTCCAGCTCCTGCCTTTAACATGTTGGTTTTCTCTCCCCAGCTATCGACCTGTTGTATTGGCGTGACATCAAGCAGACAGGGATAGTGTTCGGCAGCCTCCTGTTGCTGCTCTTCTCCCTGACCCAGTTCAGCGTTGTCAGCGTTGTGGCCTACCTGGCCCTCGCCGGCCTCTCGGCCACCATTAGCTTCAGAATCTACAAATCGGTCCTACAGGCTGTGCAGAAGACGGACGAGGGCCACCCCTTCAAGTGAGTGCTTTGCAGTCATGGCTAGGGGCCGTTTATCTTGCAAAGCATCCATTCCCAGTGACAATTCACATTTCTTTAGCTGCTGCTTTTGTACTGGATAAAATTCTTTTCTTGCTTATAACAGGGGAAATATTTTTTTCTGTTGTCCACTGTCTCAAGAGCTGTAAGGCTGTATTGGCTCAGATTCTGGGGGGGGAAAAAAACCAACACAAAAGCCATCGTCCTCTGAGACATGGGAATTTTTTTTCCTGAAATTCAAAAGATCCAGAAAATTTTAAGCAGAGAAAAAGAGTTTCGTTAGAGCTAATGATAATAAAGTATCTGTGCAAGCAGGAAGAGTATTGTTGCTGGGCACACTCTATTGGGCATAGAGGGAAACTACTTATATCTTTTCTCCAGCACTGCTTGGCTGTGATGTGGCAATCCGTTACCCTAGGTGATGGTGCCAGTGCCAACGCCGGTGCCCTCCCCACCCTCTGCAGGGTCTGGGTGGTTTGCTCCACCAGAGCAGCGATCCTTTCTCCTCTGCTGTGCCAACAAGTTGGTAAACCGGGTCATGGAACCAATCTGGTTTGCAAACACAGAGACTGAAAAAAAGTCTTGTTGGGGTGCTGCTCCTTCCGTTTCACTTGGGTCGGTTCTGAGATGTGACTCACGACACGGGCATAGATCAGACAGAGGTGCAGGGCAGGCAGAGGGATGGAGGAGAGAGAAGGAGACATTGCTGCCGAAGGTGACATGTGGCCAGACAGCAGCTTTTGTTCCTCCAGAGGCTGCCAGCTGGAGGAGATGTCCCCTTTTGCGGCAGCAGTGTTGCACAGAAGTTTGTGGGGAAACCTTCTCCAGCTAGGATTTGCATCCCCCTTTGGGTGGAGTAAAGAGAGAGATCCCATCAAGACCAAGCTCTGTGTGGGGAGAGGGCAAGGCTGGAGGCAAACAGCCCTGGCATAGCCTGCAATTGCCCGGGGAGATGGGTCGTGCAAGGCGAAGACAGTGTGCTGGTGGCTCTGTGCCTGCAGGAAGGGGGACACGTTGTGCCAGAGCAAAGAAATGAGGTCTGGGGAGGAGGGAGTGACGGGGTAGGCAGGCACGAGTGTGAATGGCAGGTGAACCTGCCTCGCTTTGTAACTGGACCTGTGTTTCTGGCAGAGCCTACTTGGAGATGGAAATGAATCTTTCACAGGACCAGATTCAGAAATACACAGACTGTCTCCAGCTATACGTCAACAGCACAGTCAAAGAGCTGAGGAGACTCTTTCTCGTTCAGGACCTCGTGGATTCTTTAAAAGTATTTAAATATTTTTATATAATATATTATTATTATATATTATATATATTATTATAACATTATTATTTATATAGTATTTTTATTTATTTTTAAATAATATATATATTAAATAATTTTTAAATTTTATTTATATATTTTTTAAAGATTTTTAACCCCTCTCTAGAGGATCAATCTACATTTCAAAGTGCTGCTTCCCATGTTGACAGTGTCATCATAAAACCTAGTTTTGTGTAGCTCCAAATATAAACGTTGTTCTCCTTTCTGATTTCCAAACTGCTTGCTTCCAGCAGTTTAGAGGCTTGGCAATCTCCATGTGAATTTATTGATCTGTGATACAGGAGTTATAAAAGTTGCAGGACCAGCTTATCTCCACTGCAGTTCTAGAAGCATCTCTGTGTTACGCTTTCTATGACTTTGCCACAAAATGGTGTGTTCCCCTCTAATACCTCTGTTAATCTGGATTTCTTCTAACGGTGACATTTCCTGCTATGGTGGAAGGTCTCCTTTTCCTCCCCGCTGAGACAATTATTTATTTTCAGCCTTACACCAAAGCAGGTGTTCTTCAGAACAAAGGGAAGGTCGTTAAGAGAGTAGACATGGGTTAGGCTCCTAATTACTAAAGATTTTTAGAAAAGCGTACCCATCTCCCAGCCTCAAGAGTTTTCAGTCACTAGGATTATCACTGTGGGGCTGTGATTAACCTGTGTGGGATGACCCTTGCCATCACCAAAATTAGATGCAGAAATTTGCCTGTGCCATGCTCAATGTACAGTCCTAAATGTATGCAATTAAGCCCTAAATATACGTGAAAGCTCAGCTAAGAGGGTGAGAAGCAGTGAACAGCAGAATGGAGAATGGGGTTTATACACCCAGAAAAAGTACCTAGTTTCTAGCGTGCCTTACTTAAGAAGTCCCCTTACACATTAAAAAAGGCTAATGTGCCATTATGTTAGCTAGTTAAGTGAACTAATTTCTTCTATGCTGACAGTGGTGGTAATGTAATGATCCGTCTTTAATTTAGTTTGCAGTACTAATGTGGCTGCTGACTTATGTGGGAGCCCTCTTCAATGGCTTGACTCTTCTGATAATGGGTAAAAATCAACATTTCTTTTAAAATCTATTTTTAACTTAAGTGCCTCATGATTTCTACTTAGACTAAACAGCCTATCCTCTATCTTCGTTGTGCCTTCCCCACAGTTAAACCATCAACATTTATTTCCCTTTCCAGTAAATATTCATTATTCCCATTACATTGTCCCTCCTGCTAGAACTAATTTGTATTTTATGGTTTTGCAGCGACTAGTCCCAGAGCAATGGGAAATTCCATATTTGGGAGGTTTGAGCAAAGTTCATTTTTAATACAAAGATCCCTGGTGGATCAGCTGACCAAGTGGCATGATGCATGTTTGTCGCTATTTGAAGTAGGTCTCTTCTCTGGAGGAATCTGATCGGCAGGAATATAACAGTGTGCTCTTTTTCTCCTCAGCTGTGGTGTCTATGTTTACTCTCCCCGTTGTATATGACAAGTACCAGGTAAGTCTGTCCGCACGGTGTAGGTCAGGTGTCCGGGTGGTTCTGCCTTGTTGATGCCTGATTGACTTGGTCTCCTTTTGCTCTTTGCAGGCACAGATTGATCAATACTTGGGACTGGTGCGGACCCACATAAACACTGTTGTGGCAAAGTGAGTTCAGCAGCAGACTTGAACAGAAGTCTTGCTGTGAGGTTGCGGTGCACTCGGGGTGGCTACGAGCTGGGTGGTCCTGGGGACAACGTGTCCTGGGGACAATGATGTCCTCCCCAGCTCCTGGCATGTAGGAGCCTGTGGAAGGACAGATCCCTGGAGGAGCACACAAGCCTTCTCAGCTGAGTGTAGACTGACATAGAACTGTGACCGTACATCCTTCTCTCCCCTCTCCTGCCATTTGGGGGAGCTGTGGACAGAGCAGCCCAACCGGGGACCGATGTCCATACTTTTACCTGGCCAAGACAAACCAGAAGAAATGTATTAACTCCCTTCCCCACTGACCACCCCACACCTGGGTTTTTGCATTCAGGGACTCTGTCCTTTAGCATTAATAATGAACTATAAATGAACAAAGTGGGAATTAGAACACCACCCTGTTACAGAAAGAAAATACCTGGAAGCACCATGATCTCGAGTGTTTCAAACAACCATGGAATGGATGGAAGACCTGGATGAAAGTTTTGATGAAGTCTGCTCTAGTTCCTAATGCGCTGCTTGTATCAAAAGCTTTTGTGGGATCCCTAAGGGCACAGTGAGGGTCTAAGCACAGTTCTTCACACTTGGGAATTAATGAAACAGAACGACTGGACTGGAAGGTAGATCCATACATCTCAGCAGTTTATATCTGTAGCTTTGCAAAAGTTGACTGAATAGCAGGTATCCAATGGAAGGTTACAGAATGGCGAGGTACAAAGAGCAAGTGACCTACAAGGAGATGCTGAGGAAACTGGGCTTGTTTAGCCTGGCAAGGAGGGAGCTAAGGAGTGATTTCATAGCAGCCTATGAGTATTTGATGGGAAGTTACAAGATGATAGAGCTAAACTCTTCTCAGTAGCAGCAGATGTTATAACAAGGAGCAACAACATAAATCCAGCTTAGGAGGTTCATGTTGGACATTAGGAGAAACTTTTTCACTAGGAGATTAGGACAGCACTGGAGCAGGCTACACAAGGAGGTGCCAGAACCTCCTTCCTTGGAGGTTTTCAAGATGCAGCAAGACAAAGCTGTGGCCGACCTGATTTAGCATTGGGGATAGTCCTGCCTCGCGCAGGAACTTGAAAAGACTTCCAGGGGTCCTTCCCAGCCAATATTTCTGTGATTCTGCAAAACCCTTAGCCTTGGGCAGGACTATAAGTCTGTACTGAAAATTGCTTGTTTAAACTTCATTCCTGGCTTCCAAGAGAAAATAGGCCATGGTAGAATAATGAAGGTGGGAGAATATCACCAAGCATATCCCATGGTTACATGAACCACCAAAACCCAGGCGATTTACAACTAGGGGCCTGTAAGAACACATAGATGGGCATCACCCCCTTTTCTTATTAGACTCTGGTCCACCTGTTGCGACAACGCTGAACGCAAGCTAAAGAGATTACCCCTGGATATGACTCCAGGTGGGGATCCACTGGAATGGAATACCTGCCTGACCATATAATCCTCCTTTTTTTTTTTTTCTTCTTTATTTCTAGGATTCAAGCTAAAATCCCAGGTGCTAAGAGAAAGGCAGAGTAAAGCAGACATCAAGAATTCATCGACTACAGTAGTGAATAACAGGGGAATCTGGAGTGAAACAGCTCTGTTCTTACACTTTACTGCAAATTTATCGTTCTTTTTTTTCCTCGACACCATAATCTTAGAAACATAAAACTCGGAAGCAGTGCTTTTCCCCTGCTGCTTCTGCACTTAGAATATTTGCAATCACTTGTGTCAAGCACTAAAGTATAGTAAAGAGAAAAGTGTACTAGATGTGTTTTTTTGTGTTGCTTATAAAGTGCATGATGGTGAGAGCCTAAATAATATTGACCTTTTTTATTTTATTTTTTTAGTGTTTTTCCTTCTTCTGTTGGCATTGCTTCTATAACTTTTAATGTTACATGTGGCTAGGGGCTTTCCTGCTTAGCGCACTGATGCAATAGTTAAAATTGCTTCTACGTCACTGGGTTGCTGGTTGGATTCATCCTTATTAACTATATAGAATTGTAGACTGATGTTTTAGTGTTTTCCAGCACAAATAAAATAAACAGTAATCGGTACTTATGGTAATCAGTTTTGTATAGCTCAAAAAAATGAAAACAAAACCCAGTACTTTTGTCGTAAGGGATTGACAGGCTGATTTACATGTATGGTAACTGGAAAGTTCCAGCATGTTAAATTTATTACAATTTGTATTACATTCTCTGTAGTTCCTAATGGACTTAATTATGGACTCTGAATATTTGCACTTATGTACTTGATACCGAATGCAGAAATAAATGTTACTAAATGTAAAAAGTTCTCCCCCTTCTTGCCACTGGGATTATCTTGACATATGCAAACTGGACGCATACCATGCAAAAGAAGCATTTTCTCTCTCTCTCCCTCCTTGAGATCCGCACACACTTTGCCCTTACAAAATGGTGCAGTCTGACAAGATCATCTGTAGTACATAGCTCATTTATCAGTTTCACATCTTGATGAGTACAGAAATAAAAGAAAGATCTTAGCATATAGTTGGGGTTTTTTTGTTAGTGGTGTTAGCAGATAACAGGAACATGCAGTAATTGTCTCTTCCTCCATTTGCACGTTGTGCACATCATAAGCAACGCACTATGGGAGGGGTCAGCACAACACAAAGGACTTACTTCTCAATGTCCTTATCGTCATGCTACTCTCTTATCCAAAGCTGTTCTTTGAAATCTGCTTTAAGCCATGGTACCAATACTGAACCCAGAGGCTGGGAATGGAAATAAACATTCGTCTTCTTCAAAGGTGAAGATTTTTAAAAATTGGCATTTGGTGTTTGAGAGCCATCAGACAAGAGAAACAGCTGCTGAACATTATCTAAAGTGCTTCACAACAAACAATTAGTTAAGTACTGAATGATTTGCCTATTTGTGGAACATACCTGTGGAAATATTTTTTTTTTGGTATAAAAATGTGAACATCAAAACATTTTCAGCCACGTTGCAGTTTTTTTTCTTTTTCTATCACAAAAGTTTTTATGCAGCACTTATTTTTTCCACAAAGAACTAGATCCTTAAACACTTACCTGAACTCTTTGAAGTCTTTCCTTAGATTAATTCATTTAATTCACCTTCATCTCAGTTACCGATGGACACAGTGACATCTGTCCTAGGTCAGGCTGCGGTTCTGTTTGTGTAAACGTACAACCCAAATGCACATGAGGAGTTGGCAGAAACATTGGCATGGCTGTGGGCTGGTTAATTCTTGTCAGGAGTCTCAAATACCTGTATTTTCATTTAAGGTTTATATTTAAATATTATTCCTTGCTCTTATTTAAAAATACGAGAGCGTCTTTTTAAATGTCACCTGCAGCTAGATATGAACATATTTTCTCAATGAAAAACTGAATGCCTCAAAGTGACATACGTTGCTTTTGATCAAATGGAATATGTTTGTTTTAGCATGTGTAGTTTGAAGCCAGGAGTTAAAACTCAACACCTACCCCCAGCTTTATCTGTCTCTCAGCCTTTCCTGCCAGTGCATTGAAACAGCCAGTACGTACCCTGTATCTCCGAGGAAGACGGTACAGCCTGTGCGAGCATCCTTGAGGGTGAAGACTGACCTTCAGAATTCTTATTACTTACAAGATGAGTACGTGGGTCCAACACATTAATTTTGAAAATGAGCACATTTAAAGTCCCATCCCATTGGTCCCACAAATGTGTTCTTCCCAAGCACTGCCAGTACAGTTTTATCCAAGACTAGCCTTCTGTAATGCCGAACCCTAAGTGGGGTTTAAAGGCTACATCTCCTGTATACTTGGAAATCAAACAAAATAAAACCTTCTGGCAGTCCAAGTAGTCTTAAGAGCCTAAATCAGTAGAGACCAAGACCCCCATTCTTGTCTCCTCCAGCATCACCCTGTCTCAAAACCCACAGCCCTCCACTCCAGGCCCTCATGGCCCTGACTGCACCCCTGCACACCCACCTCTCAAACTCATACCCTTTACTTCTATCTTTCCTCACATCCCACCTTTCCAGCCCAGCTCCTAAACTTCCTTGGGGCCACCCTGACTTTACATATATTTGGCAGTAACAGCCTGCAAGTGGGCAAGTGCTGCTGAGCAGCTGGGATGGGTTAACCTTGTGGGTGGAACTAATTTGGAAGACCATCCTGGGACACACCAGAAGCAGAGGACTTTAGTCAGGGCTTGGGTTGTTTGTGCTGCCCATGGCCACTATCAGCTTCCTGGGATCACAGCAGCGCTTTCCGTGACACCTTTGAACATGGAAGCCTGGAGAAATACATCATGCCTGTGGCTCTCACAAGCCTTGTTTGTGAACCTCTACTAACTCATGGTCCTGCTATACCACCTGCAATGACAGAGCCCCCGTGCAAATGGGAGTGAAAGCTTGTGGTGACCTTTGTGTTCCCTGAGAAGTCTCATCCACAGAGCAGCACTATGGGGAGGGGTTATACCTCGATCTTTTTTGGTTTTCAAACAAGCGAGGGAAAAAACCAACACTGAGCTCTATATTTTAAAATATTTTAGTGTGATTACAGTAGATGGCTGAAGATACTTACCATGATGACTCATATTCACAGGCTGAGCTGTGCTCTGAGGTACACAGGCTGTAAAGCCCTTTTATTTCTGATCTTCATTTGCATCCAGAGTGAAGAGCAGCTGTAGACAAGCTTGACTGGTAAAAGCTGCAAACTTGTGAGGTTTTCTAGACAGGTGGAACCTGGGAAGCAGCTCACACTGCCTGGGTAAAATGGCAGGGAAGGGAGGGAATTACACCATCCTTTTGTCTTCAGACAGGAACCTGGCTGTGACACCACATCAGTTGTCCTTCAGGAGTCGGGTTGTCCCCCTAGTTCAAAGGCGGCTTTAGCAAGGTACACAAGTGTATGGATGTTTTGAAGAGCCGTCTAACCAAGTGAGGTTGTGCAGGTGGTTGGAGTTAGGTGTGTGCTCAACACTTTGCCCAAGCAGCGTCTCTCATCCTCTGTCTCTGGGTAGTTTGAGGTGCTGATACTCCCTTTCTGGAGAGGAAGCTGAGAGGTTTCTAAGGTGGATGTCTCAGCTGGGAGGCTTGTTTAGATGCAAGGACAGGTCTGGACGAGGCCTTTCCATGGCTGGGAACTGGCTGGCTAATGTACGGAAGCCAGCTGTGTTCAACATGTGCTGCCTTTCAAGGAAGATAACAGGGCTACCTGCTGAGCCTGCCTTTGAAAGCCAGCCCAAATGACTGTGCTAACTTAAACTGAAACAAGTTTAACTCTGGCTTGGGGATATGAAATCAGGAGTGGTGTGCTGGTGGCAGAAAAAAATTTGTTAGAACATATACACCTACAAATGTGTCTTTTTCAGGCTCTATGACTTTAAAACATTTTCTCCTTGATTTCACCTGTACCTTCCAGAAACTTTATAAGTCTGCTCCTAAACTGCTGCCTGTTAAGAAGAGGTTTGATAGTTACTGAAGAGCTCTGTCAGTGCTTTATGTCACTTGAATATCTGCTTATGTACCTTGAAATGAATACCCCATTGGCAGTTTGATGTAAAATGTGAATATTCTCTAACATAGTTGGTTTTGATTCCCTGCTTCTCAGTGCCTCAGCACCACTCTTCTTCTAGCCTATGTATTTGCCTCTGAGCTGGTACTGATCTCTTTTATGCTTTCTCTGCTCTTTGATATTAATCTAGTGTGGGTAGGATCATAAAACACATCGGTGCCAGGAAAGCCGTGGAATTGGGAGGAGATAAGAATGATATAATATTCTGTGAGCTTCTAATCCAGTTAAAGAGAGTCTGTCTTCTTCCCCACAGCTTTTGCTATCTCCCTGCATGCTTTCAGATGGCAGCTGGCTTCCATCCCTGCCCTGGTGGGTTACAAGTCAGTCAACTGTAAGCTTATCAGCCTTTCCTTCTCCATATGGGCCCAGGGAAATATGTGGCAAGCCATGTGTTTGCCCAGTGCGGCTTTGCAAACACCAAGTGTGAGGTATTTCTTCCTGGCTCTTCTTAATATTTTCTTTTCTCAGGCACAGAATTAAAAGATGCTCCATCAGTGGACTTGCATGCAAGCTTCCTGGGATGCCGGGAATCAGTGGAGTGAGGCTGCTGGCATCAAGGAGCCTGCTAAGACTGGCTGTCACATGCAGCCTCTGTGGGACATATGGTATTTGGATAAGGGTGAGACATGTCCACTGATAAAAGAGTCAATAGCTGCAGTGCCTGAAAATGGAAGGAAGAATGGTCTCTATTTATTTCTGCCAGGCTTTCTTGCTGCTCAGCACCTTTACAGGAGAGAGTGGCAAAACCTTGCTTTCTGCCATGGTAGGGGAAAGGCACTGAGCGTGGACGCTCCTTCTCCACAGGTGTGCGTGGAAATGGGAGTTGACTGTAAGTAGGTACATGGGCTTGACCTGCTTCTCCCTCTTACCTGGCCTGTTCATTTCCCTGTCTTTGGCATTTGCTCGTAAGTGAACGATCAGCTCACGTCTGTTGGTGCTCTCCTCTGGTCACCATCTAATCCAAGTAGCTCCAGGCTAGCAAGTCAGATGCCTGTGACTTGCCACTTCCACAATTCTACTTTCTTCTTTGTATGGGTAGCTGTTCTGGGGGGAGGATGAGCTCTGTAGAGCCAGAAAGGGCACCTGAACCCCCTGAACCTGCCACAAGCCCGGCTATCTTCACCACCTCCGCAGCTTCCCTAGAAAGAGTGCTAAATCTACAAGTATGCCAGATTTATAATCTGGGGGACATCACCGTGTGTGTGTGCAAGGCAAGGTGAAGTTACATGGACAGGCAGGTATGTGGGTAGACTGTTCTGCCCAGTATGCTGGCAAGCCCCCATTGACGGGGATGTGCCCATCTCTGCATTGCCCATGTTCTCATGTTCCCTTTCGCTCCTGCTCTGCCTCAGTCAAAATGCTAGGAGATGCTGAAGGGAGCAGGATGAAAATAAGAGGATGGGATAGAGCTGCAGAAGGAGTCTGTCTAAGAAAACCAAAAGACAAAGTAGCCCTGTGCTGACATGCTTTCATTGCTTTTCCCTCCTGTCTGCCCCTTAACTAGCAAGTCAGACTCTTTTCTCATGTTCACTGAATGCCAAAGTGATTCAGCCTCAAGGTTGCAATTTATGCCTCCTCATGGCTCTTTTTGTTTAAGCTGAAAAAATAATTCAGTCCAGTGAAGCTAATCGTGATTCACAGTAAGGCCCCTCTGCATGTATTTCCCTTTATGAGCAAGCTGTAAAGAGGACATTAGTTATGTTTTTACTTCTTTTGTACAGCCCCCTAATTTAGCTAAAGTGATGTAAAGTAGCCCAGACCAGTCCAAAAATGTCTGTAATGTTTTATAGACGTGACCAAAAAAAAAAAAGGATATGTAACATCCAGGCAATGGAGTGACTTGAATAGCAGATGTCTTTACACAAAACATTCTTCATTTGCCAAGTTAGACATGAAGCCTAATTTCATTTCTCCTAATTCCACAGATGCTTGCTTGGAGAAACCACCATCCACACAATGACTAGCCTGTTACACTAAGTGAAAAATTATCACCTTCAGCACAGGCTAAACGTGATCACTAAACAGTTACCAACAGAACATCAGCTTAACTTGCCAATTATCAGCAAATCTGCAGCAGTTAATTAGGAAGCGGTGGGGCTGTAACCTTCTCAGAAGAACTCATTTGAGGAAGCACCTCTTCTGTTCCTTCTTGTTGGAAATTTTGAAGTCCTGGAAACCTTCCCCACCTCTCTCTCCCCTCAAAACCTAGACAATTTACAACTTTTTTCAGCTGGAATAGAAAGCTGTGATGAACTACGGAAAGCAAAACGATCAAAAAGTATACTCCAAGTGTTCACGTTAGCTTAAATAAAAACTTAAGGAGTATAAAATTCTGATACTACTAGTGTCACTTTTGAACGCCAGACTTTCAGAAATAAGCTTAAATTTTAATTCTGACATCAGGAATCTCTCTTCGTCTCTAGTGTTTTATCTCGCCCACTTTTCCCAACAGCAATCACAAGTCTATGACTCACGTACTATACCAATAGCGCAAATTAAAAGAAAACATTGTTTCTACTGCCTTTTAGCCAAAGGTACTCCTACAGCTCTTCAGTCACAAGAGACTTGAGTAAGTTTGCATTCTAGAGTGAAATTCTATGATCTCTGTTACGCAGGATGAACTACGATATCATAACTTAAGTTTTGCAAAAGAAATCAGACAGAGAAGCTGCTATAGAGTCGTGTACCTGATATGGTGCCATGAGAGAAATTATGAGTGAAGCAGACAAAACTTCAATTAACAGAAGATTTTAAGATCTTCAGGAGCAGATGGTAATTGGTAGCATCAAAAGGAGAGGTCAGTACTGAAGTTTCCCAAATATCAGCCATATTTCAACTATGTCCTGGATTGATAACAGAAAATTCTCTTGTTGGCTAGAAGATTGCTGGTTAGAAACAAATATTGATGAGAAAACCCTGGCTGAACACAGTATGAAAGTGCTCAGTGGGGCAGAGAAATGCTATTAGGGGTATCCAAGGGAATGTAGTCCAGGAACATTACATCCGTTATAGGAATGAAGTCCAGAAGAGTTTGGCTTCATTACGCTGGCAAAATGAAGGCTGTGAAGGGGGGATATAGTTGCTCTTTACATATACACTGGGGGTAAACACCAGCAAGGCTGAAAGCTGTTTAAGTTAGTGCTTAATTAAGCTGCTTAACGCTGACACAGGAAAAAAAAAATATTACATTCCACAGTTTTGGTTTGGAAATTAGAATTTATTATTGGTCAGGGAGATTAACACTAGCTCCCAAATAGGAGTTAGAAACAAGCACTGTGAATCTAAGTCATTCAAGGTAGGAAATAGATTACATACAGTAAGCAGATAAAATAAGTTGATAAAATAAGCAGATGGCAATTGCCTATGTGGCTCTTTTTGTGCCGAAAGCGAGTTTACAAGAGGGGATTGCAGGGAACCACGCACATATTTTTCCCAGCAATTATTGCACTAGTGTATTAACTATTAGAGAGTATCTGTGTTTATTTAGCAGGAAGAGAATATTACAGATGCTCATCTGATATGGACAAGTAGATTTACTGAAGTCAGAGCAGCTCTCTCCAGATTATATGAACTCAAGATTTAGTCCATTCTCTTTGGGAAGAAAAGATTGCCCTTGTCATTTATTATCAACTACTAATTTTTGTGATCCCAAGAAAGGTATTCCAGGCTCAGCAGAGACAACCAAGCACCAGTGAGGCCATCATTAGACTTGTGACAAAATTTTAAAGGCTCGTCAACTCTTGCAAATGCACGTGGCGCTTCATGCCTCCTCTTGTTTCCTGGGAGTTAGGAAGATGCTATAAAGAAAGACTGGTTCATGTCTCCCTCTATGAATCCTATTTGCTGTGACATAATTTTGTACACAGGGACAAAGGTAACCAGATGAGATTCATGTTGTGATGGATAGATTAATAGAAATGAGTGAAAACAAAGCAAAAGTTTTTTTCTGGCACAAGTAAATAGAGGGGGGGAAATTTACTGGAATTCACATCTTAGTTTTTACTCTAATAAACTTGCCAGGAAGCAGATGATTTATGAGACGTACATTTTCATTCATGTTGAACATGTATTTGCTTTATCCATGTTCAGACTGTGAGTAGTAGTAAAAGGGAGGAGGGAGCAGATCCTCCCAGACAACATTACCCCTGCTTACTCCGGCCTGATATCCTGGTAGCTCTTGTAAGCTGGTGCTGCGTTGCCCAGCTCCTCTCACCATAAGGCTGGGCAGGATTTGACTTTCCCCATTTGATGATCAATGCAGTAGCTAAATTTATTTCTGATACGGGGCAGCAATAAATTCCTAGAACTGTGGAATTAGAAATCAAAGTATTTCTTAGCTTAAATGTCCTGCTGCAGTTGTAAAACCATCCCAGTTTATGACCTGTCCTTTGCACATGCATGCGCTTTGTATGTCTGTACCATACTTACCACCCTCATCTTTGACAGGAGTTTGAAAGCAACGTCTGCAGATAAGGTCTTGTTGGACTTGCACAGGTAGCATGATGGCAATTGAAAAGGCATGTCTCCAGGAGAGGAGATAGCCTTGCGGAGGACCTTTCATATAATAGCCACTAGAAATTTTTTGTTAAGTGATAAAGAGCTTGAAGTCCTTCACAACTGTGGAAGTGTTTTAAGTTCTAGTGAAGCGCTACATTGAAATATCTGCTGGGAAAAAAAAGTTACTATTTCACATCAGAAGTCCTGATTTTGAGGCTGATTTTGCAGGAAAAATTATTATATTTCATTAGGTAACAGGAAAGTTACTATTGTTTTTCCATTAAAATCTACAATTCCGCTGATAAATGTTATGAAGTTATCTGTATTACCGCAACAGTGGGACCATAATTTAAAAAAAAAAAACAACAGGAAAAATGGTTAAAACACTACCTAGAAATGCTTCATTACTTGAAAAGGAAACAACCTATAGTTTTTCCTCAAGTATAACTTCCAGTTGAGGGCCTAAATTCCCCAAGAAAATTCTCCCTTGTACTTTGGTATTACAGAAATCAATTTGTTTCCTTGGCCCAGAGGTGCCTGAATTTCAGTCAGGTACGAAACTGCTTGCGCTCTGCAACCACCGAGTTCATTGAGGCCTGACTTCTGCCTAAGGCTTAAAAAGATTTTCAGAAAAAGAGGGCCCTTCCCTTCTTACTAGCAAAATTTTATCTTGTAGTTACCAAATTGGCTGTCATGCAATGAACAGATGACTTTTTTTTTTTTTTTTTTAAGCCAGATAGGATAAGTGTTCTACTAGTCCACGTCTATAAGCAGTTCCAGGGATTACTGTGTTCGCCCAGATAATAGTATTCTGCCTGCAGTGAAATGAAGACATGGATCCATCTGTTCTGGGGGTTAACTGGAGATACTTTGCATACTCAAACTGCAGAAGAGCATTACCACAGTCTACAAGGCAGTGGACACTGATTACCCTCATCTCCTGCAAACATCAGGAGGAGAGGAGGATGCTCATCTCGCTTGGGATCAGGCCCTGTGTATGTACCCAACACCATACAGGATTAACAGCAGATCATTTAACACGTGTGTTCTTGGCACAGTTCAATTTCCAATGCAATTTCTCGGAGTGCTAGAGGTGAAGGATGGCACCACCTTTGCTGATTGTCCCTTGCTGAGCCATAAATCAATACTGATTGGGAACGAAGAAGGTCTCCAGTAATAGCTTGGCAATGTGGCAGCAGCCATAAATATGTAGGAAAGAAAGGGGCCATCTACTAACAAGCTGCTTATCTCCAGAGGAAAGTTGCAGCACTTTCTATTAGACTTTTTTAGGTAATTAAAAAGGGGTGATATCCTGCTGATTATTTGTCTCTATGAGCTTAGTTCACATGGAAATAATCAGCACGTGATATTCCCTCATACAATCACTATTTTATCTTCAATTTTGAATAGAGGATATGTGTTCTTAGAGCCCCTGTTTTTAGTGATAACTGTAAAACACAGATGACTGCAAACACAGATGACTGCAGATGACTGCATTTAAAAATATCCATGGGAAAGCTTCAAAATGCAACTCAACTGCAGGCTGCAGGCTTGGAAAAACAAAATAAAGAATCTAAGCTTTATTATTAATATTTTTAAATCTTGCATGTTTTGAAAGGTTGGGATGCAAGCACAGTCTCCAAGGCCAGAAATTATCAAGTTTAACTTCTAGGACCTAAAAGTACTGTATGCACTGTGTTTTGTGAGAAGGCTGTTTCATACGTTGGCCAAGACTCTTCTAGGTTTATTGTAATATTTTGGTCTAATCTTGACGTGATTCATTGTCTGTGACAGAGGAAAGCCTTGAACCAGAAGCACAGAGGTTGCAACAATGAAGAAAATTCCTAACCAATCATCCGCTCCCCAGAAACGACTTCTACAAGGAACAACAATCCAGCTGTTGCCCCCATGGATGCAATGTGGGGAAGGGGGTGAGGTCATCTCCTGCCCAAGGCCTCCCTTGGATGCCTGTGCATGTCACGACCTCCCTGTTGGCACCTCTAGGAGGCTGGCATGGGGTGGGGTCTACACACCCCCATAACCCTGGGAGGTCTACTGGGGGGACAGACCCAGCCAGACCCCTCAGGAGGTCTGTCTCTCTGTCCTGGGGTGAGGGGATGGGGTGAGGGCAGGGCGTGGTCCTGGGTCCTGAGAGCCTGGTTGCTTGTCAATGGCGAGGCCTGGCTCAGCCACCATGTTGAGGCTTGGTCCATCCGCCATGGTGCTCTCATCCTCTGCAGTGGTGCTGGCTGCCCTCGGCTGCCTGCAGCACCTGGGGGTGTGTGTGCAGGGTTTGGGGGGCTGCTGAGGTGCCTCCTGCCCTGGCATGGGGAGGGAGGTCTGGTCTCTCTAGGCACAACGTCTCCCCAACCCCAGGCAGGCAGAAGCAGGGCAAGCCCCAAACCCTGTGCTCTACAGATATTTTGTACTGTGGGGATGTGTGGAGCCGGGGCTTAACAGGGAAAATGGCTATTATTTTGCCTTAGCGTTGGTTGCCATTTTAAATATCTGCCTAAGAAAATATGGCTAATGTTATCCCCATGGCTGCAGTGGCCACGGACTGTCTTTTCTTGTTTACCTGCAGCCTGGTTTACTGGGGTTAATGTAGAAGACAGAAAATCTGAAGGGAAGAGTCACTGTGGGTGTTTGGTGGGGAAGGGCCCTGTGTAGGTCGTGTTTCTAAATGAGCTGGCTGCCCTGGTTATTAATGCATTTCCTCCTTGTCTTTTTTGTTTTATTATCACATATGGGGCCATCTGGTTCCTCTGTGGGACTCCCAAGACTTTTTGGCAGGCACATATGTGAAGATGTCTAGGGTTTTTCCTCTTCAAGCCTTTCTACTACATCTTATTTCTGGAAACCTTGCTTAGAAAAGAGTTTTCATGGACAGCTGCAGTCTCTACCTGTAACACAAACCTCCTCGCTATCAACAGTGCTGACGTTGTTGGGCAGTGTTGAGAAAAATACTCCTTCCACTACATGTCTGGTGGCACATTAAGAAAGCAAACGCACTTTGCACGGTGGTTCAGACGCTGTGGCAGGTGGTGCGAGACAAATGCTTGTGGTCCTCTCAGTCTCTGAAGTGAGCATGTGGCACGGTATCTGAAGAAGGAAATTTTAAATATGCTCAAAGCACAAATTCATTCCTCTCAGGTCTTGAGAGGTTAGAAGCCCTTGAACTGCCCTGAATGTTAATTTTTTTTCCTGGGCCATATCAGACAAGAACCTGCTTATGGAGTTGTTGGGCCTTCTTGGAAGATAAATGTGACCTATAGAATCACATCTATCACGGTGTCTCTTGTAAGAAATACAGCCTGCTTTCAGGGTAGGTGGATGGATTACAGAGATGCAAAACTGGAACAATTCAGCAATCAGCAACTTGGTGCAAAGGCCTTTGTGAAGGAGATGAAGGAATGACTAAAAACAGTATAAATTTGCTTTAGAAGGAAAGATTAATCACCGTGGAAGTGAAGGATTGCTTCAGGTGTAAGCAAGGAAATTGCATTACGAGTAATAAAGTCAGCCAGAGAAAAAGCACCAAACAAACTAAGTACCAGGAGATGCATTTCAAACAAGTGTTATCTGGCTCTAAAATACTCCTCTTTGAGAGGTAGGGGCAGACATGTATTAAGGCTGAGCAGTCTCGAGGGATGGATTCCACGCTGGGGGACACTGCCTCTGGTTATCGTTTCAAATTTTCCAATTTCAGAACATTCAAAACTTTCCATCGCTGTCAAATCTCTTTAACTGTAATGGAAAGTTATTCTTGTCTAACAAAACTGGTTTCTTATAAATAGGCAGGATTGGGCACAGCTTGTGGTTATAGATGTATATCACAAAATATTCTCTTCTGAAGGCCTCAGCTGTCAGGTTAAGGACCGTATGGGACTAGGGCTGAGCTTCCCTGTTACCTTTGAGATTGGTTGCAGGGCATTATCTCAACAGCTTAGTTTCAAAGGCTGTACAATTATAATGTCCCTCAATGAGCTTATAACCTAGGGGTCAGAAAAAGGCATACACAGATGAGACAAATGGCTTGGGGTGACATAAGCTGTGGTATGAGAGCTAAGATGATGTGGAAACACTTCACCAGTAGTGAGTCCATGGTCTCAGTACTTTTCCCTCCTGGCCACTGTCAGGTTGCAGCTCATCCCCTGCCCAAAGGAGCCAGGGGGGCCGAGGAGCAGTTTCAGGTGGGACGAAGGAGTGACTACAGTTTTTGAGAATGGGGCACGCAAGTAATGCTCTGCTGTGCAGGGAGGATGACCTGATGTTGTTCTGAAGCCAGAAGTTTGTGCCTGTGGCACCACATGAGATAGGCCAGGAGGGATGGAAAATGGATAGCTGACATTTTTTGCATATCACCCTGATTTTTATGCCACCTTTAAAAGGCTTAAAGGTTTGATTGGGAGAAGAGTTTTGTCAATGAAGAGGCTGGAATAAAAGGCTGGCTGAATTTTGGAGCAGCATGTATGAAAAAATAGTGAGACTTCTGAGGAATTTTTTTTTAATTAAAACCCCTGTATTTGGGAAACCTATACTTCACTAATGTTAATTTACATTTGGCATTTAGTTTTGGTTTAATAACAGGCGTAGAAGGAAATTGGAAATATCTGAAAACTTTACCACAACTTTTTTCTGAAGATGTTTTATCTAGGAAATACAGATTTTTAGAGAGCAAATGTAAGCACAAAAGAGGAGAGAAAATCAAATAGATAAAAAGAAATCAAGAGGGGGTCTGGAAGAGAGACGACCTAGAAGACTGGAAAAAAAACCACTTCATAAGCAGAACTTAAATTAGATTTTAAAATGGCTTTTCATCTATGTACAATGTTCCCTAAATTTTGTTATGTTTCTGAGGAAAATAGCTCATAGTTCTGTTGATTTTCAGATGGTAAAAAGACTGTGTTTTCAGGCTGCTGCTGTTAGAAAGAACTGTCTGGAATTACTACTAATTGGTGAAGCTGGGGCAAATTCTGCAAATTACACCACCCACTCTGCTGTTTGCTGCATATAGGGGTTTGTTTTCTGGCATCTCTCCTGCTGAGAGTTCACAGAAAATGCCATGTTGATAGATGATCATCATCGGGCCTGAAGATGGGCCGGTGGGGCTGAGGTAGCGGCTGTTCCTGGCCTTTGTTCCCACCAGCTCTGGGTAAAGATCCTAGTGAAATGAGACAGCTGCTAGTTTTCAAACAAGTTAGTAGGTCAAATTAAAACCAGAGCTCTCAGCTGGCTCATTGCCTTGTCTTCACTACAAATTCACTTATGCTTGGATTAAGATTTTTTTTTTTTTTGCCTCCTATGAGGATTTAGTCTCTGTTACGAAATCAGAGTATAAAAAAATTTCATGCCACTGTAACAGGTACAATAATCTTTTGGATTAATTCAAATCCTTGCAATTATTATTCCAGCTCAAGCTAAAATAAATTTAACAATACAAAGAGTAGCTTCTGGAGTAACGTAAATCTCACTTCAGGCTTTGATGAATCCGGTTTAGTATTTTTGGTTGGAAAGAGACATAATGAAGCCATGACTGCTTGAAAAAATTCTAAAGATTAGCTACACCCTGCTTAAAGGGAAATTATTTTGATCCACAGCTTTTACTCCAGTTTAATAACCTCTGTAAACTTCTCGGAATGACTCTTTTAAAAGATTAATTCTGCAGAATTTAAGTTGGAAGCATTTTGTGACTGAAAATTTTACCAGGTCCTGTAGACTTCATATGCCACTTGTGCATCTGCCTTTTCTATGCACCAGGAGGAGTGTGAAAGATGCTGACCTACTTTAGAACAAGGCAAAACAGATTTAGCAAATAATTTAAAAATAAATCCTTCTCTTTCAGAATCATTATTGCAGAACAATAGAGCAATATTTGAAGCTATAAGACTATAAATTTTAATTTCATTGTGTTTTTCATTTCGAAAAACACTTGAAAAATGAAGGCTGCATTCAGTGGGGAAATCATGCAGTGTCTTGAAGATGCTATTGCTGCTATTAAAAAATTGGTAAGAAAAATCTAATATTTACTGTTAAATATACATGAAGGAGTTGGTAACTGTAAAATCTATCTTTTAGGGTTGTAATACTAGAAGTGTTCTCTTGTGTGAGTTATATTCTACCTTAAGAGAGCTAGACAGTTTGGAGGGAAGTTGGTGGATGCTTGCATGCACTTTGCTGCCTGCAGATATTTGGCTATAACAGAACAAACCACCCTGACTAGCATAGATCACACAGCTGATCCAAGCCTTAGCTTCTCTGTTGGTGTTTTAATGGGGGAACAGTAGATGCCATTTATACCAGGGGCTAGTGAAATTTGAGGAGTGTCCAGACTTCTGTTGAAGTAAAAAGAGGAAGGGTCTTATGCTCGGCAGAATAATTTGGGACTCAGGGTTGAAGTTCTGTTCCCAACTCTATTGTGTCTTCATAATTTGCTTTTATGCAAGAGGTATAAGTGCTGAACCTACAGCGACTTAGCAGGAGCATCACAGAAATCACCTGAAGGCACAAGTCTTCTTGTGCAGAGCTTTTTACATTGTAAGGGCCTTAACACCATGGGTGCAAGGAAGAAAGAGAATGCTTCCCTCTCAGGACTGCTGTGAGGATACACCCACTAATGTTGGTGCATTCAGCAGATGGCACAGGGTTCAGCAGGTAGGTGGTTTGCCCTATGACTGGGTGCAAAGTTTTTTTTTTTTAAAACAATTTGTCTTTCCTTGAAACAATTGCATTGTGTGTGATAATAAGAGACCTTACAGCAATTATGAGCTGAGGATGGCTCTTCACAGGTAGCTAACTTTTGCTGTAAGACCTCTGAAGCCATTAAAGCCAGAATGGCTTCAAACAGAAGGTATTTTGAAAGTATCTTCATAACATATTTGTTCAGGTAGGTGTAAATCTTGTAAAACTTTCCTTTCTCCTTCAGTAGGTCTCTAAATCATCTGTTTCAGAGCAGCTCTGCATTAGTCTATCAGATGAGTGTTTTATGTAATGTGCTGAAATCATAAAGCTGTTTTCTTTTTCACTGCTTCAGCTAGTTGAGGATGTAACTCATATGAAATTAAAACCGTTTACACATTTATTTTACACCTCTAAATATTTCATCTTCCCAAGGAAATGAGAGTAATTTATATACGTGCATATAGAATTTGCTCTGTAGACAGTAAAATTCTACGCTATCTTTTCTTCCCGCAGTGTCTCTCTCAGCCGGTGATTGTAACTGCTAGCAAAACTGAAGGAGAAAGATAGGATTGGTTTTATGCACCAGCTGTGATGCCAAAGTCAACATCCATTTAAGAACGGATTTCTTTTCCCAGACATTTGGGGCTTCATCAACCCACCTACAATTCTCAGTCATACAGATTTGGGGATTCAGTTGTTCGAGGGCTTCTCCCACAATCAGTTCAGTCTGTTTTCTCTTGCTCCACCATCACTCTAAAAGTGACCCTTCTCGTATCATTAACCATGAACCAGAAGATGACTTTCTAGTGTGTCTCAAGGCCAGCTAGAATCAACCTTCTTCAGTATAGCTTCAGGCCACAGGGAAATGAGGCTCTTCTGTTGCTTAAATAACACCTTTCACACACAATGGCAGAAGCTGACAGCTAAGACCTTCCCTGCCAGCACAGCTTTTGTAGCAGAGATGTAGGGAACAGCTTCCCAAAGACTGGTAATAGTCAGAAGCCAACAGTTCCTGGAGATACATAGGTTTGTTCAGCTACCTGTAAAACAAGTTACTTGTTATTGTGAAGAGTGAAAGAAAGGAGGAAAGAGAGCAACTATGAGCAAGGGGAATGATACATCTGGGCATGGAAAATATCTGGTATCAACTAACTAAAAAAATACGAAATAATGGTTTTGTAAGGAAGAAGTGCTTTTTTATCTGTTATTGTATTACTTGGTTCTTACTTGTGGATTTTTTAATTGTCAGGAAGAAATTTGCAGGCATACCCTTGAATGCCTCCAAGAGGTGACTGTAAAAAACAGCAGTCTTTGCTTCAGAATGCAGAATTTTCCAGGAGAGATTATTGGAGAGATGACAGGTAGTACTGACTTAACCAGCTCTGAAAAAAACAAGAAAATTGAATTTTCTATGTGTTTAAACAATTTGAAGCATTCTAGAAAATAAATCTTACTGCTAAAGGTAAATACCTTTCAATAATAACTTATTAATGAAAGAAGAGAGGTGTTTGCTGATTTATAATACTGTGAGGGATTATTCTCTCACATAGGGCTGTAAATGAGAGATATCTGCACTGAAGGCTGCGCACAAGCACTAGAGGAATGACGGGAGGACTGCAGCGTGCAGTTCTGATCCCAGCTGTGCCACAGCCTTTCTCTGGTACTTCAGATGATGCACTTGCGTGCTTTGTGCTGCAGGTTCCCTCTTTGTGAAGGAGGGTTACTAATGCCTATCTGATGTGACATTACTTTTGGGTAGGGTTCAACTGACCAAATGCTTATCACCTGTCTCTTTCAGACAGTAAAGAGGCATGTCTAGGCATGATTCATCTCACCCTAGAATAGATGTCTGAAGTCAGAAGAATCATGAACTTGAAGTGCCTCTGTCTCTCCACTGGCTATGAAGGGAGGCTAAAGCATTAGCTCAAGTGTACGTATCTAGATGAAAATAACGTTTGAGCTCTATATATCTTTTTTTTTCCTCAGGTATGGCTTAACTTTTAAGATGATCAACCCATATTCTGCTACTACCCTTCTATTCGCACTGTAGTCACAAAGCAAAGTGGTCAGGGAGCTGATCTAGGTGAATGTCAGGATTTCTTCTTCTGGGGAGAACTCAGGGAGCTGGAGCTCTTTCTCTGGCTAACCATGAGGCTGCATGATTGTTAGTGGTGGCACAGGAGGAGGGATGGCAATGTGGCAAGGTGGCCAGGGACAGCAGGACCACTCCTTTTGGACTACTACAGAGTTAGAGCAGCTTTAGGTTCATCATGAAACAGCAACCAGAGCTTCTCTTTTTTTTATTTTTTTATTTTATTTTTCCCCCAGCTACCTTCTATGTTTGTTGATTACTGTCTTATAGCCAGTTTCTTCTCTCACCTTCTCTCTGCCTATAGCACGTGGTTGCTATGCAGTCAGTCGGTTGTTTATACTAGCTGTTCCCATTCTGCACTGCCTAAGTGTTTCTGCGTGGGAGGATGTACACTAATGTGACTGTTATCTCAGAAGCTGAAAAGATGCTGTAGTACAACGCCCCTGCACAGAGGAGCTTTAACCACAGCGCCTCTTCATGCAGGCTCTTCTCTTGCATGCAGCCATGGCTCTTCTGGGAGAAATGCTACTGAATTTCAAGCAAGGTGATCCTGCTCCTCGTCCCTGGCTGCCAGAGATGGTTGTGCAGAAGACTAATTTTTATCAGTTCACTATATGTCTAGGGAATTTCTTAGACATATAGTATGAAAAAGAACAATCGTTCTGTGAGAACACAGCAAGCTGCTGCTTGTTGATAAATGCAGATGACTCAGGGAAAATGTGATAAGACTAAACTACTGAAATAAAGTATGTGATTTCAGGGATGTTAGTGTCTTAGAATCACAGCTATTCCTTACCAGGTGACAGTACCTATAGAATTGAATTAAAGATTATGGATCAATCCCTTAATGCATTATCTCCCATATATCTTTTCATAGCTAAGAGGCTTCTGCATGTTTTGTATTTATTTTTTAGCTCTTGTAAATGCTGCACGTGAATCCAGTGCTGCTAAGATAAATCAGCTGCAGTATGCACTGGAAAGCATTGCTGATGAAATTGAATTACTGGATGAGAAGCAAACCCTTTGTGACAGACAGAATGCTGCAGTGTGGTATGTATTCCTTTGAACGAGGAAAACCATACTGGCTGGATGATCAAGGAGAACTGAAATGTTATCAAAACATGGTGAGTAGTGCTTGTCCCTCACCCCTGCAGCTAGCCGCAGGTGTTCCTAGGCAACTCTTTGCTGCAGCAACAAGCCTGATTTCTAAGATCTTGTTTCTTGAACAGCAGAGCCTGCCTGCTGCTGCCTGCCCTCTGTAGCCCTGATAAGCTTGCTTAGGGAAAACTGCCTGCAGCTTTGCTCCTCACACTGGCAGGGAGAGTCTTCTCTTTCAACAATTAATGTTAAGGAACTACTACAGGCAAAAATGATAGTTTTCAGTTAAAAAAAGAACTGTGGAAGGAACTCTGAATCAGGAACTGTGCTAGAGATCCATCTTCCTCTTCAGTAGTTACCCCAAGAGGATACAGAGACTTGGGAGATATTTGTTTTCTCCCTGCCAGATTTTGTATTACTGTCACCTTCTGCCATGCTGCTCTAGCTGTTAAAAAATAAATCACAATGCATTTTCTTAGGGGAAGCCTGCTTTCTTTGTTCTTTCAGTGCTTGCAAGCAGCCCTTCCATTTTTAATGAAACTAGTGGAAAATAATCATATCAGAAAAAGTAAAACTTTGAAAAAGTTATAATACAAATAACTGAAAGCTCTTTCATTGCAGTGCAGGGTCTTAGATGGTCTTCATCACAGGTACTGGTGCATGTCGTGCTTTATATCATGTATAGTGCTATGGTAGACTGAGTTGCTGACGTATGGAGAGGCAAGTATTCATTTCAACGAACATCTGAACCATGTCTTTGATCTGAATGAAAGGTAGGAAATATCATTTTCATCTATTATTTTTTTTTTCCAGTGAGGAACGAGAATACTTGTGGACACAGTAAAAAGAAAGAGTAGACTTGCTGAATGAAAGGATGGCAACGAAAGTTAACACAAATGTTCTCTTAATTGACACTTGTGATAAACCAAGAGGTACAGAAAGAGAAATAATCAGGGTGAAGACAGCATTAGCAGAATTGAAAGAAAAAATAGCTGAAAAAATTAGTAAACTTGAGAAAGAGAAAGAAGAATGTGATAAAAAGTTAAAGGTTTTGAAATGTACTTCACAGTTTTACAGATAGTTATGTGGTGCCAAAAACGAAATGACCTTAGAAATTATTCCAGATGTTGTATTTTGCTTTCTCATATGGAGCTAACATATGTCTTCACAGCAGCGCAAACAGAAAAGTGACTCTCTTGGCATCGGGTGCACACGTGCTGTTTTGACATCTGTATACATGTGCTTCTGTGCGCGTGTGGTGTGTGTGTATGTGTGTATATATATACACACACAAACATGCACACATCAAAATTGCATGGTATATGAAATTTGTTTTCTAGCAGCACGTCTCAGAATATCATGTCTGTATTGGTGCTCTTACTGACTGTGGGACGAATAATCATGTACTGGGAATTCAACCCCTCCAGGCAAACTGCTTAAAATAAAGGTACCTATATTTTCCAGCAAGCTCTGAGAGAAGGTTTTACTGTTTTTTATATTCTGCCCTACTTTCAGTTGTGTATATTTGATATCCGTTCTGAATGATAACATGATAACAGATGATCAGATTAAAAGAAAACTTTCTAGTAGAAAATATGATATAATCAGGTTCCTACACTAGAATAAAATCACATGAAATTTTGACAGATCATGTCCTAATTTGCATGTTATATTAATTAATTATTGTTTCTTTTTTCTTATAGAATTTGGTCATTTGGTACATAGCTGTGGCTTTTGCAGAAAATTAATTTCTTCCAGAGTAAATTTTGTCCTCATTTAATTTTGGAAGGCTTCAGATGTTTTAATATATGTTTTTAAACAATGCACAGTACATTGCCCAATTAATTGTATTATTTTTAATGTAGAAAAGAGAAATTTAAAAAATCCTTCATACTTAGAAGGCAAAAACTTCCAAGAAAAAGCATGACTTTGAAAACTTGAATATAAAATTTTTGGACCTACAGCATGTAGTAAGTCTGAATTCAATGGTAAGTTATATACAAAATTGTTTTGGTTCATTGGTGCAAAGATCAAAATTCGATTTCATAATTGGTCGAAGTGAGAGGAATTTATAGAGAAATGCAGTCCCTACCTTTTAAGAAGAAAAATAAGCTTGCATGATGTCTAATTGACTGACATTGTTTGTACTGGAAAAGTGTTGTAGGAACTAAAACAAGCAAGGAGACTATATTATGCCCAACTGCCTGGGAATGCATTCAGCAGTGTAACTCACTCCACACTGGTGGACATGACAATTTTAAGGAGGTTCAGGATCTGGCAAGTCAAAGCTAATAGGGCTAAAAGACAACCAGGCTTTCTCTGGCTGCCACCTGTTTAATATTGGCTTCCAGTTCAACCCTGCCTACTCTAGAACTACTTTTCCCTTTTTGCGGGGATAACTTATCAGAGAAAAGTAAGGAAAGGTCAGTGCCTTCATCTTTCTTTTTATGATTTCTTGCAGAGTTAACTCAAACGATGTGCATTCAGTCTAACATCTGCTGAGCTACCTCAGCACTACTGAAAGCAACCAAACTGCAAAACTAATGCTTGTGTAATGAGTTGAGCCAAATCGAGATGTAAAACACCGTTTTCTGCCCTAGTCTTGCCAACTTCTGTTAGAAGCACTGCTGCCTTCCCAGTAAAAGTATCATGTTAGTAAAAATTGTACCTGAGTTAACTCTGCAGTGAGGTTCCCTTAAATGACGGATGTCATAGGTTAATTTTTTTACAGTTTCTTTTCATTACCAACCTACATTAATTATTTTTAACTCCTTCAGTGATTAAATACAATAAATACAGCCTTAACCACTGCTTCCTCAGTATTCTTTCTTTGCAGGCTGTAGTAATTTTGACTGTGAAATCTGAGAGTGGCTAGAAAATAGTAGTGTCTCATGCAGATGTTATGAAATGTTAAAAAAAAAAGACCAGTGGCAGTAAAGGGATTCAATATCTGCTGTTTTGGACATTTCATATGTTTTGACATAGTCTGTTATATTTTTCATAGGCTATATTTAATGAGGAAATTCTCATAGCGAAACTGAAAGTAAAAAGCAAGCAACTAGAAAAAAAAACCTGGAATTTAAAAAGACAGACATGCTGGCACTCTCAGAAAAGAAGTAAGAATTATTAGACAATATTTGATCTGATCTTTTTGCTAAACCTGCATTAGTGTTTTCTGAGGGAATTTTCCCCCAATGTTTAAGAAGAACCAGCAAATTCTATAAAGTATGTGAATTATGTCATGGGAATCTTTCTGTTGGCTTCACTGGGCATACGGTAAAGACTTGGAGGACAGATGGAGTTAATCTAAATTAGCTGTCAGGGAACAAATATTCACAAATGATGCCCTTTGGACTGGAGTTATACTGTTATTCTAACAATATGCACAGTAAGAAGGTCAGTCATTACTCGCTGCGTATGCTATCATCGTCCTGTCAGCTGGAATACTTACATTTACTATGGCACACAGATTTCTTCTTCTGTATGTTACCTGAGATGCAAAGCATCACAAATGATGTGAATAAGCAAAATAATCCAAATATCATTCTATGGGCTTGTCTATGTTACACCCATGGAACTCAATGTGGAGATCCTCAGTTAAGCATTAGCCAGGCTAGCTCCATAGCTGCTTCTCTTCTGACTCTGCCATAGGCCTTCTGAAGGGTTATACGACCAAAGTGACAGGCAAAAAAATTGAGACTCTTCCTGGTGATTCAGATTTCTTGTTTGAACCCATTTCCCTCTACAAGCTGAGCTAAGAATCCCTACAAAGAAGAAAATATGAGTTCTTGGAAACTTGGGTAAAATTATTGCTCTGAACTCTACTATTTTTCTTGATGGCAGAACTAATTCATTAATGTCTTCATGAAATGAATGTTGCCATTAATTAACAATGTAATTACTGTAAAAAATGAGCTGCAGCCAGCATCCTTCCGTGGCCCTTGATCCTGTAGGCAGTTATAAATTGCTTATCTTTACTCTCCTGAGTATTAACTTCAGTAGGAATATTCATGCTAGGGAAGCTGATCATACTTACATTTCAAGGGTCCAAATAGTTATGACTTGGTGATGGCCACAGACCTGTGGGCTATGGGGAATTTCATAGCCTGAGTGTAACAGAAGCATTGTCGTTCTGTTTTTTTTGTGCTGTATTTTTATAGCTGCCCAGTTTTGTGAATGTCTTTATTTATTTTAGAGTGTTTATCCTTCATAACTTACTCTACTCTTTGATGTAACAGATGAGTTAGGCAGTTGAGTTAAAGAAAGGTTCTGGGCAATGTATTTTTTCCTTCACAATGTTTGGCACGTGCTCTCAAAGCCTGGTCAATACGGATTTCTGCGTCTATATTTGTTTGCTGTGAAACTAGTAGGATGCTGGGGCTTTCTCTTCCTCTTTTTTCCTTTTGATATCCTCTTCTCCTCTGTATCGGGTTTCTTTCTTCAAACACTTCTTTAGGTGGGCTCATGCTTCTTGCATGATTCCTGGTTTGTATAGAAGATAGAAAAAGGAAGCGAGTATCCCTTGTCCTGACTACATCCTGCAAAACGTACAAACACACAATGTCCATCAGAAGCAAGAAGGATAAATCTATGTTTGAATTTTTCTCATTTTAACCTGTAGACCTGTTGCTGGTAGGACTTACCTACCTGAAAGCCTGTCTGCTTTCTCCTTGTGTACTATTTCTATCAATTTGTCTATAGAAAATATTGCCTCTCCCCACTAGCCTTCCTTGGCTTGCATTTTAAGATCTTGCAGTAGAAATCCCACCAGTTCTGTATGTCCTTACCTTCTTTTCAGGTTTTATTCTCATCAGATATATTAGAGGGAAGTAATGAAAAAGAATATCTGAATGGAATACAGGTCAAATGTATGCAGATATTCACATAGCTTATGTTCACATGAGGGGCCTGAGAATAAGAATGTATAATTTTTAATAGTTTTAAAAATATTTTTTTTGTTAATATGCTCCTAAATATGTCTGCATTGGCTTTGTTTAATAGAATTCAGCTTGATTGTCAGTTATTGCTTTTACAATCAAAAATGGCCCAAGAAAAGCAGGATTTCAATAAGGAACTTGATAAGAGAGATATTTTTATTCTGGCTCAGCGTTTTTACTAGGCCTTGTCTTGTTGAAACACTTGATAAGAACAGGCCTGCACAAAGTGCAACATGAGGTGCTTTGATTTGCCTGTGCCTCTGTGCTTGATGAGTGGGAGCAGCGAAAAGGGGCAGAAACATTTGCAGGACATGGCCTCTGTCTTCTACTCAACTTGAGCTCTGGAGGCAGTGCTGGAGGTAAGGGCAAGATCTGCTCTTCAGCTGAGACCATGGGCTGGTGTTGAAAGACGTAAGGTGGGGTGAGCTTGAGGGTGTGGTCTTGGGAGCTGGGATGCAAGGGAATAGAGGGTTATGAGATTAGGATGTTGATTTGGGAGGGAGTATATGTGCAATAGGAGAATAGGGCAGACAGATGTATGTAGGAGGATTGTAGGGAGACTTGTTAACAAGGATGAGGTTGGGCTCCTGGTCTAGAAAGCTGAGTGTGCAGTTTTCATAGTCATTCTTGCTGACTTGCTCCATTCTTTTTTACATTATTATTAACTTTTATTGCATGTGGAGAAAAGCTAACTAGTGGTGGCACTCCATCTGCTGAACCTGTGAAGGAACGTCAGCTGCCTGAGATTATTGTTGTTATGTAGACTACACACATCTATCGGGGGTGGTTTCCTAGTTACGTTCATAGCCTCTCCTCCAGATGTGTCCATATCAAAAAAGGTGGTGATCCATTAAAAACTCTGCCACACTGACGTTAGGCAGCACTAGGTGGGAGCTACATTCTCCCCATCCCATGGCCACCCCACCTGCTCTTCTACTGCATTCCTACTATCAAAAGCCAGGACAGGACCCCAATCATCATCTTCCTATTTCCTTTTTCTCTTCCATCTTCTTGCCCTTGCCTCTTTCAGCCAGGACCCATGACTCTTACTTCGCTCCACCTTGACATTGTGTGCCCACCATCCCAGTGTTCCTTCATCGTCAATCCTTCCCCATTCCCACTTTATGACTCTTTGTAGTCCACACAGTGGAAGTCACTACCTCCAGCTGCAGCAAGGTACCATGTGTCTGGGAGCAACACACAGCTTGCAGGCTGTTTCAGAGTGGTGGGTTTGAATGAGGCCATGGAAATGAAGATCCAGAACCATGATCCTGACATTCCTGCTATGAATCTTGATTCCTTATAAAGTTCTCTACGATTTTTTTGATGACTATAGCAATATAGAATGTTATTATAAGGTAAAACAGAGACAGAAATATTAACTAACATCTGTGGTCCTTATTTCTAGACTAAGGAAGATCTGTGCAATGCTAAATGCCTGAATAAAAAACTTAAATTAGAAAATAAAGCTGTGCACCAAAAGCATGAACAAGGACTGGAAGAACAACAACACTGGGCTATAAAAAGGGATGAGATGGTGGCAAAGTAGGTTTTACCTGTCAGCTTTTGAATACAGATTAAGTTTGTGATTTTATGACTAAGGCTTTTCTTGCTACATAGTGAGATCATGTTTCTGACAAAGTATCTAACATTTCTTTTTTTCTTCTGGTAGATTGAGAAAATTATCTGTTTTCTTGAATAAAAAGCTTGAATTTCTGGCAAATCATATGATGGAAAAGAAAAACCTAGAGAAGGAAATTGAAAATCTTGAAGATAGCCTACTGTATGTTACCTTTCAATATTGACGATAGTAAATGGTCTCAGTACCATTTACTCAGGAGTTCAGCTGGTTTAAGAGATTCTGAAATGTAACCTTCAATAGGGAAGTTAAATGGATTTATAAACTATACTAGTAGGCTGGTATGAAACTTCACACAACAAAGAGGTATCTAAAGATCTAAATATCTCCATTCTTGGAGATATTCAAAGGCATTTGGACACGGTCCTGGGCAACTTGCTTTAAGCTTGCTTGAGCAGGGGGGTTGGACAAGATGACCTGCAGAGGTCCCTTCCAATATCAACCATTCTGTAATTCTGTAATATGACCTTAACTCCTATTAATAACAATTTTAAAGCAATTATTTATTTTCGCAGATGTTGTGTTTTAAATGCAGATTGCTCTCATTTTGCTCTAATTGTTTATTTCTGAGTTGCCCATGTAGACACTATATATTTCAGAAATCACTGACCTTCATTTTGCTTTCCGTTATGAGACTGAAGACCTTGAGAAAGAGCTTTTTCAGTCTGAAAACCAAGTCAAAGCTCTGAGTGAAGAAGCAAGTAAGAGGGAAAATTATTTACAGGAATTATAATGAGTATTTTACTAACAAAGTAAAATGTCTGGAGGAAAGTTTTATTGTTCTTTTTGTTAACCTTGGGAAGTTCTCTGATGGATGAATTGGCAGTCTTTGTTGCATCTCGTTGCAGCTATGCTCATTGGAGCTATGCTCAGATGTGACCCATCTGTCAGCAATTCTCTACTTTTCACGTTGCTGTTTTGGTTTTTTTTTTTTATGGTCAAAAGCACTTAAGACCCTCAGATTGAGACACTGGAATCAGTACACAACCATACATGTATATATTCATATATGTATTCCTGTACATATGAGCATCTATGTCAAAAGAATGCAGTGAAGGTGTTTCTCGGAAGGGATGCCTCCCATTTTAAAAGAAAAATATGTGCAGGACCAGATTCAGTCCTGAAATGAGGCCAGTTTAGCTTTGTAGTGAGCCTCCCAATGTGTAACCTGTTAATATAGAATTTGTTTCACCATTTTTGGGTAAACAGACCAACATTCATGGAAATATGACAGCTTGATTTTAGATGCTGGTCAAATTCTCCTCTGAATTATTGTTGTTGTAAATCTATTGGAGTGACTGATGGTGTGCAAGACGTAACCCAAGGCTACTTAGTGTCAGTGCTCTTTAAAACACTGATGAGCTTTCTTTCCCAAAGAAAGTAGGACACTGAAATGCTGAATATGAACTACGCAGAGCTTTCAAAGATTTCAAGCGCTTGTCCAGTCTTTGGTATATAGCATATGCTCTGTCCCCAGGGAAACTGTCTGACTCTTGGTCAACAGTCTGATTTAAGATAGGATAAATCAGATGCCAGGAGTGTAGGAAATATCCTCTTTGTATGTCTGACCTTAGAAAGGTAGATTTACAGAAGGCCTTGACAATCTTTCTCATTTTGCTGGTGGAGAGGTTATGCTCCCGTATCATGCAAGGCAGTTACGATCATGTAACTGCTCAAGCTTCCCTAAAACTCAGGGCTGAGACTGTAAACTGTTGTGTAGATTCATTCTCATGCTCTTTCTGGCAGTTGAGCTATGCAGAATATACAAAAGAGATGCTAAATTTACCTTGACGCTCTCTCTGTCTTTTCTTTAATACGATCCATTCTAAAAGAGTTTTTCCCTCATCTAGTATAGTGCTGATGAAACTGTTATCAGAGGGTTGCCCTTTCTTCTGTGGACTGGACAGAGCCAGGTTGAAAAACTAATTGTAACTGTTTGTTTTCATTCAGTGACACACTCTAACATGTTCCTCTTTTTTAACTGTTTTCCTGCTTTGCTTTCATTTCCTACCATTTTGATGAAACAATTGAAGTTGCTTTTGTTTCTTCCCCATTTTGCTTTTGGAGATTTCAGCATTTTCTTGCACTTGCTCTCCACTATTTTCATCTGCAAAATGATTCTGTCTGAACACTGTCTCACAGAGGTGGTCTGTGTAAGTGGAATAAATTCCTTTGTAAGAAAGAGTCACGTCAGGTCAGGTTCATGCTGCTCTGTCTGGAGCATCATGATGATGCACGTCATCAAAGTAGTCCACAGAAATGAGACTCAGATCACCTTTCTTTCTCCGCCGTCTTCACCTACCTGTATCTGCCAAGGGAGCCATTTCATCTGTTCTCCTCCATATTTTCCAATTTTTTCATTCTTTTTACCCATCCTTCTGCTACAGTCCTTAAAAAAACAAAATACAGCTCATGAGCATATCCAAACTTCTATACTTTACTTTGAGGTTTTCTGATATTTCTAGTCTTTGATCACAGGAGTGGATATGACTTACCTGACTTCAGAGTCTCAGAGGGAACAAAAACATGGTATTTAGGTGATGATCTGCCTAGTCTTTAAGAGCTAATAGTTCTTCTTTCCCATGTTGATGTAACAGAGTGCAAAGATTCCCAGGCTGGTAAGTCTCTGCAGCCCTGTATAGGGGGATGTACAGTTCAGATCCAGGAACATTGTACTTACATTTGTATTAAACAAATATTAGTATGATTGAAAAAAATATGCTTATGGCTGAGCATGGAGCAACAACATGAGACGGATCAAGCCAGAGAATGACATGCTGATAGGAAAGGACATGTGGAATAACGTGAAAGCACTCCATATTTGTGGTAAGACCAAGAAATATTTGTTTTGCTTCACTGATGGGTCAGCAGAATCAAATGCCTAGTATACTCATGCCAGTGTAAGGAAAGTAACATCTCGGGCAAGGATAGGGAAGGAACCAGTTAGCAAGCATACCTAGAGAACTCAGATGCCTTCACATCATCTGACTCTAAAGAAATTCACCTTCAGGTAGTTAAGTGGCTGAAGCCATTTCAGAGCTATTCAAGATTATATTTAAGTGCACGTCAAGAATAGATGAGTGACACTTAAATCAACTTCAGTTCCCAAAATAGCCATACTGGGTAAGACACAATCCTGGTCCTACCAGGATCCTGTCTTCTGCAGTGATCAATAGTCCTGCTTGGAGAAGTAATGTAAGAGCAATCAAATATAGAATGAACCTTTGTCTGTATAATCTCCATGACAAATGACATATCAGGAACTTCTTTGGATGGAGATGGTATCTGCATTTAATAGCTTTTGATTGAATTTTATGCTATGCTGGATCTTCAGTGCAATATTCTCCTATCGCTGATTGATTATTTTAGCTCACATATACATTTATCCTCCATAACAACCTCTAACATATAATTTATTTAATGAGGACAAGAATTTTCTTTTGGTTTAAACCTGCTGTCTCAAAAGTTTATTGGCATCTTGCAGTTCTTGTGTTATGAGAAACAGTGAATAACTGTTGTCTTCTCATCTCCTCCAGCAAATGTGTGTGATTTTTACACACCTTTATTGTATGTCCCTTCAGTTGTCTCTTTTCCAGGCTGAAGTATCCCAGGTACAAAAACAGTTGGAAAAAACATCCTAGATAATGGTTACCCATGTTCTACTGACAAAATAGAATAATGGCCCCCGTTAGTTTCCAGGAGGTCTGCTCTCATACTGGAATTAATCTGTTTTTTCCTTAATGATGCAGGTGATAGGATAGAGAGAACGCTTACGGTATCTGCACATGACAAACACGATGAGAGTGGGAGCACCCTCTGCAGGGCAGAACTAGAATTCAGAATTATTTTAGCAAGTTGGAGCAGTTAAGTTGGGGGAAAAAAGGTCATAATAATAATAATAATAAAAAAATCCATATTTTTGCCTTTATGTAGAAACAGTTGTCTGTACAAATCCATCATGAGGGAGATATCTAGGCAGTGATAAATAGAACTAAAGCTGAAAAGTTGAACATAAGTCAACAAAGATTTGTAGTAATGAAAAAAGCAACTGTAAACCCAGTTTGTATAAAAAGGCAAATAGCCTGGCAAGGCTTATGATGTATGTTCTCTACTCTTGCTGGTTTTGGTAGGACACAGCTGGAGTACAGTGTCGGGTATCGATCACCTCATTTAAAGGAGGATGTAGATTATTTTGAGATCCAAGAGGAGTTCAGTAAAGATGATTAAAAAAAAAAAATATTGAAGAAATGTGCAGCTTTTCCATTTAAAATAGGTAGATCTAAGAGAAGACATGGCATTAACTACTAAGTAAATAAAAATTCATAGCAAGATGATAAGCTTTTCTCCTTGTCCACTTGTTGAGACAAATAACAGGGAACAGAATAGATTTAACTTAAGAAGAAGTTAGGCCCTAAGAAAGCATTGACAGCACAAATAGTAAAACCCTGGGATCAGTTGTCTGAGACGTGGTATCTCTACCATTAGGGTTTTTAAGGACAAATCAAACATCTGTCATCTGTACTTAGGTCTAATTGATTCTGCTGCAGAGCAGAGAGATGGACTAAGATGACCTCTTGAGATCACTTCCAGTATTCTTTTCTCTGTTGTTTTTTTTCCTCTGGATATGTTGAGTTATTAATGCATTAAATGCTGCTTTGATAGATTATTGATTAATATTTAGTTTCATTAAAAAATGACGTCAAAACTGCAACTGAAAATCTACTTTAAAAAGAACAAGAATTCAACATAAGCAGGCTAACCTTGGAAGAAACCCAGAGAGAAACAGAACAGAAGTATACAAAATATGAAGAACTGAGGAAATAATTTTTAGGTAAGAATTAAGTAGCTCGTCTACATAGTGGGGCTTTCTCTTGCTGTTTCCAAAAATGGCATGCCATAGCCCTTTGTCTGCCTATGGGTCAGGTGAAGTATGAAACACATATAAATTGAGCTTTTTGCAACAACTGGAATCTGTAGACATGGCCATAACACAAATATAAAGCAATTTTTAAAAAATGCCAGACCAATTAAACAAGTCACTTACTGATAGAACCTATTTTTATTTGTAACAGCTTAACTCTAATGTTCAGTCATTACACTGTCTAAAAACCCTTTCTCTGCTTTGTAGAAAAGGAAGATGAAGAGGTACGAGTCAAAAGAGCCATTCAGCAGTCAATCAAAACTACTGGGAAGCTCAAGGAGGACATGGTAATAACTTAAAACTTCACTATACTACTTCTGCAAAGTTTCCACCACCAGCTTTATTTCCTCCCAGTAAAGACCAGGCACCCGTAGAGACTGGGACTGGGGGAGACAGGCTGGGGCTGGGGACATACCTTCCTCTCTGTTGCTGAGCATCCCCATCTGGGGGATGCCTCAGACCCCAGCTCAGCCTGTAACCCAGCATTTATATCAAGCTGCCCTTGTGCTTGATTTTGCATCCCTTAGGCACGTGAGCAAGTCCAAAAGAAGCTGGTGAACTAAGGGCATTGTGAACCTGCTTCTATTCAGATGCTTGCTACTGCTAGGGCAGGAATTTCTGCCACTTCAGTAACTCATATTTGAAAAATCTTTCTGTACCTTTGCCTCTTTACTTGTATTTCTCTTTTCTGACTTCAGGCATTCAATCAGCACCAGTGTGAGGAGAGAGAGAGACTTGTATGGCTGTGGGATAGTTGCAGCGGCTCAAAATATCAGAGGCACGGGGCACCTACTGCTCCCAGGGAGAGTGTCCCTGCAGAGCTCGCGCAGTGACTCTGCCTGACAGCCGCCCCCAGACCTGCTACAGCTGATGAGCCCGAGTATGGTAGCCACAGTGCATGTTAGACCTGCTGTGCCCGCGCTGGCCATTTCTCGGGTGCGTACACAACCAGTCCCAGTGTGTACTGGGGCCATTTGCTTACAGCTGCTGGGCTTCAGGCAGCCTGGCCAGAGCATGCTTCAGCTGGGCTATACATCCCAGGCAAACAATCAGGTTGCTTTTGCTTTCTCTTTCTCTGCCAGAACAAAACTTCTAGGTGGAAGAGGAACACTGTCATACCTTCTGCTGTTAATAGGAAGAATTAAAGTGTCTTTAGTTACTGAGAAGCACAAGACAAGCTCAATAAACTACATAACGGCTGGTCAGATTGCAGGATTCGTGCCCCAGTGGTCTGGTAATGGGCAAAGCTCTCTGATGAGCTCCACAGAAGCCACATCAACACAGAAATTATTTCTGTTCAGAAGAGGGAGACCTGTTTCTCCAATCCTATCGGAATAGGAATAGCACAACAGCACAGTTGTGTACACCTGAGCCGCCAGTGACAGGAGTGATGCTCCTGTCACTGGGTGACGCCGCAGCAGGAAGGTCTATTCATGTCAGAGCTGGGTCCTTTCTTGTGGACCATAAGCAATCGCTTCCCCACTCTGTATCTCTTCCTCTTTGTTGGTGAGAGGGCATAAACACCTGTCTCAGATGGTACTTTGAAATTTTTAAATGAAAGCTGCCAGATAACAAAAACTGGTTTTGCTTTATTTAATTACAAAAATTGTATATAAAGGTCAGTGAGCACTGAAGAGTTTGTTACTAACAGCTGGAGCTGAGGAACGAATTGCGGATCAAATGTGATGCTGAAAAATCATACAGAGAATATGAAGCTGCTAGAACGAGACATCTACAAGATCAACAGGAAACTCGACATTGTGAACACCGAGAGCTGCGGGTTCAAATTAGTGAGTATATTGAAGCTTGACAGTGTTCCTTCTCAGTGTGAAGTTCTCTGTTCCTTTTTCATTTCACAGAGAACTAACTGTGGAGGATGATGAAACATAAACAGCACAGGGCAAACCTGGCCTTTTAAATGAATGTGTGGGGCTGTGTTTAATTTGGAAGAAAACAAAGAGGAATATCCAAGGGCAAGGCATCTCCCCGAAGCATAATCAATACCCTGTATCTGCTGCGTTCAGCCAAGGATTGTAGGAAAAGGCCTTCCTGCCACGTGAAGGGGGCTGAGATGAACGTGAGATGTAGAACAAGCCTGTGCAATTTGGAATATATGCTTTTGAAGAATATTCTGTATACCTTTCAGGCCCCAGGCTATCAGAGTCGTCAAATCTCCTTTCCCGTAAAACACATGAAGTAAAAGTGGTCTTATTGCCAGCTGTTTCCAGGCTGCCATCCGGACCTGAGCCCACGGCTGTGCAGCAGCGTTGGGCTGCATTTCTGAGCCTATCGGAACCCTGTGCACTCTTTGCTGCCTGCAAGCATGGAGCTCTACTCCTGCAAGGGCAGCTGCCTGAATCTGTGTGTGCTAGCACTGCAGCTGCTAGGTACCAGCTACTCTGCAGCTCTATCTGATTATATCCTTATGGAAAAAAAGGTTTCCCTCAGGAAGAACACTCCTGGTTACACCACAAACATCCCTCTCCTTATGTTCAGTTCACTAACAGAAGCTGAGCAGCTCTGATTTTTCTCATGCCTATATTGCACCAGGGAATGCTGTTTATTGTGCCCAACCTGGGCCGCATAAGACATTTCAGCCAAAGCTAGGATGGTACAAGCTGGCTTCTGGGAGGGCTGAGCCAACGTGAATGAATCCATCCTGTTTTGGGGGAGCGAGTGAGGAACAGTTTCCCCGTTCGCGCACGACCTGTGCTGCTCCAGCTGTTCTCAGCCATTTTATCTGCTAGCATAGACGTAGCTGGCTTGGGTTGTTTTTGGCAACTGTTAAAATTCGTTCAACAAGATGAAATGGGTTCTCTTGTTGAAAGAAAGCGTGTCCAGAGGAATACATTAACCTTTCTATCTCCATAAGCGAAAACTCAGCTTGTTCTTCCTGATCTCTCTAGAAACAGTGAAACCATTTGGAAATTGTTTAGAAAACTGTGGCAAGTATTCTGTTGTAATTATTTTTTTCACAGTGCAATGCGTAAATAAGAGAAGATATTTTTGCAATGGATTCTGAAGCAGAAAACCACAAGTCAACAACAGTCAAAATCCCGAATGACCTAGCAGAGCTTGATGGTAACATTAATAATGATTTCAAAACAAAAAAGTGACTTTTTTTTTAAGAATATCTTTCAGTCCTTATGTCTTTTTTTTGGCACAGCAAACTACTGCATTTTAACTGTTGACTCTGTTGTAGATCTTCTGAAGGGGTGGTCAGAGGAGAGCTTTATTCAGAAGGTGAATTTCAATTTTCTATCATACTGTTTTGCATAAATATAGTTCAGTCACCATGTAAAGAATAAAATCTCATATTGCAAATAAAGCACTACAGTTCTTGAAGTCAAGCAGGGGCAAAGTATTAAACCTATATTTTCCAGCACTGTATAAAAGTCCTGGCTATAAAAATTTTTCCCAGTATTGTTCCTTTTGCTGGTCTTATATTCAATCCTTAAACCTGTGCAGTCTCCCTCTAGTAACAGGGAGACAGTTATTGGTCTGCCTAATAACGCTGTTGCTGTTCTACATTCAGCTCATCAGCCTTGTAATATTTTTCCAGTTGGGGATAGCCTTCATTTTGAACGGGAATGAAACCAAACTGTCATGTCAGAAAGTTTTTCACCAGTTATTCTATTCGAAAGACTAACTTTGGTTTTTTATGCAAGTATTGGGTAGTTAATGAAAACTTTCAGGAGAGCTACAGGTCTCAAGAGGTGGGAAAACAAGATAAACAAAACAAGTTTCTTAACTCTGTGTCATTACAGGAATTTCTGGAGAACGAGCAGGAAATACTGAGCACAGTGACAGCTCTAACAAATTCATCAAGAGGAAAAGATTGGTGATATTAATAACAGGCTACAAAATAAGCTGGAAGGACTGACTTCTCTGACAAAAAAAAAAACTAGAATGGATGATCACTGTAAGATACACTAAACTTTTTCTTTTCCACCCTTTTTTTCTTTTTTTAAAAATCCAAGAATATGTTAATTCTTAGCAGTTTGTGATAAAATGCAAATAGTACAGCCATGTTCTATCTGATCACTCTGCTGCAGATTGAGACCTAGCAGTATATTTATTAGAACAACTAGGCGTGCTTTATAACTCAGCCTGGATAATATTATCTTTAATTTCCACTTTCTAAAGGCTTGTGATAATAACAGCGAGGGAGCTGTAAAATAGTCTGAGCGGCGCCGATCTTTCCAGAACTATATGTTTGCTTTTCCACAAAGGCTAAATAAAACTAACAGACCCCCCAACTCCCACAGCTTGTGGTTGCATGGTTATCACTGTAGAACTATATGGTTAGTTAATATTTATATTCTCTAGAACTTTACATGTGGGCAATTTGTACTGCTGTTTCCATTTAAATGAACAATATTCTATATTCTTGTCTTGGGGAGGAGTGATGCTACACAGGGGCCCTAGGTGCATACAAATCTCTTGCTCCAGGGCCTCCTTTTAACTCGAACCTATAGATACCTGCTCTGCTTGTTGGTTCACAGAGGTCTCATTTGTAATGAGGCACAGGTTTGGTCACTGTATGACCAGTCTTGTTACAGAATGTGTTTTTTATACATATTAAAGCTAACAGGCCATGGTACACAGGCTGCTTTGAAATCGTTGGGTCTGGGTAATGTGAGAGGAAACCAGGGAGAGGAAAGATGAATTTTTAGAGGAAGGGAATGTCCCTGGAAGGAAGTCAGGCAGAGGGGGGAGGGATGGTGAATATACAGCAGAAGAGAAGCCTGCTTCGTCTGAAGGCCAGCACCAGTATTATTTTCTGTGTCAATTGTGCAGGGCAGGTTTCTTCACAAGAAGCCTGCGCAAAAACATTGCTTAGTCATTCAAAACTGCAGGTATTATTTTAGCTGCGTCTACCTAACTCTTTGGCTGCCATTACATTTTTTTTTTATATGCTAGTTACTTTTCTTTTTAAAAAACGAGATATAGCCCAACATTTAAACCCAATACATATAGCCCATACATGGAAATGCACATCAAGGTGTACAGTCCTCAGTACTGCACCTTTGCAAATGGCTTTTCCTGTGCGGTGCTGCACCGGCCGCTCGCATGCCTGCTGCGCGTGTACTGATGTGACAGCTGCGCAAATGTAGATACAAAACTGTGTTTACGACATTTTGAAGATGATTATACCTATGACTCAGTTATGGAAATGGTATTTTAACACATGAGTTTTAAAACTATACTGTTAGAACTGTCCTCTAAATTTGTGTATCTGCAAATTACATTTTGTACATAGCAGTATAGACAGAATTTATTTGATTTCCTTAAGGAGATCAGTTACTTCCTTAATCCCTAAATAAATTGCAGAAGCACGCAAGACCTAGTTTGTTTGCACACTGTTTTTAGAAGCAGTAAACCTGTCAATTGGCATTTCACAGAAAAAAAGCTATCAGGAAAGGCATATCAGATGTAATGAAATCAAATCTTCTGTGGAGAAAGGGAAGAGCGACATCTCGAGGCAGCCTGGCCGAGACGACACCCCTCAAAGCCCTTAGCAATGTTGATAGGTAATAGAATAAAAAAAGCATTACTGTCACACTTAAATATAGAAATATACACTGTTATTTGCACTGCTACAGCCAACGATCCATATGGTAGGAAAAGTTTAAGCTGAGATCTTCCTGTTACTCTTCCCTCTGCATTTAGACCTTCAGCACTGCTCTGCGTCTTCTTCTAGACCCTCTATAGCGCTGAGTTACTGGTGACTAACATACAGGATAGATGCTTTGGGTATCTTCCTGCACAACACAGAGAGAAGACTGGAGTCTGTCAGTGGATATTTGGCTTCAGCAAGGCCAAAACGTCACTTCTGAGCAGCTTCAGAGGTTTTAGCAGTTCTTATTGAGGTGTTCACATAAAGATGTTGATGCATATAGAGCAGAGGTAATCTTTAAGGAGATATCTCTTTAAGGAGACAAGGAATCTCCAGTTCTTTGTATTAAATCTGTGCTGGTTTTGTACTTCAGTCATTCCAGCAGTTCCTGTCATCGCAATGGTGAATTTGCATAAAGAGCCGCTCCTGTCTCAGCTGCTAAACTCCACGCCTGTCTGACCGCTGCTGTTGCTGCAGTACGGGCACAGCTGCGGCCGCGCAGCAAGAGATGCGAGCTGTGGGCACCGCTGATAAACGGATGAAACAGGCACGAAGCGCGCTCACAGGAGGAAGCCAAGGCGACTGTGCTGAAAGGCGCAGAGAAGGCTTCACCCACGCGTAGTTAACAGATGCTTCACAGGCTTACCCGCAGTGAGTGGTTTGCTGACAACTACCAGGAAAAGAAAATCTTTAATCTGATCTTAGATGGAAATTTATAGTCAAGGTATAATGGATTTAGTGGGAAGGATGCTACTGTTTCATCGCCTCCAGGAAGAGGTCTCCATACATGAAGTACACAGAGCATAAACTATAGAGAACTTTACAATGCATTTCCTCTCCTTCTTCCTAGCAGTCAGACTAAAGCATCATGAGGAATAAGTGAGGAGATGCTCAACATATTTTATTTGTTGATGGAAGGAAGATGAAAGTCTGTTGCCACTGGTGGGGGAAAGAAGCTAGAGTATGTGATGAGAAAACCAAGCTCTATGGTATATTCAAGCTCTATTTGTTTTATTGCAAGTCTACTGAAAACCAGGCTCTATTGTTTTATTCAAACAATAGCTAAAATATTGTATTAGGAAATAAACATATACAAGCAAACTGCTGTACTAGAATGTGTCACAAGCTTTTTATACAGATTCACAGTGATAAATAGATACAAAGACATTCCCTTCGATCTATACCAGATACTTACAAAGAATACAAAGTGCAGCTTTTTAATATTATACAGTCTCCCTCAGAGGTGTTTCACCTAGAAGGCTTGTACATAAACAACTTCTTTTAAAACAGAAGTTTCCAAAGTGTAACAAGCACTAAAATTGCTTAATCCAGACCACTAGGACAGCGTTGTTGGCACGGGCTCCTTTCAATGTCCATTTCCACCTTCTGAGAGTATGCGTGATGGCTCGGTGTACTTCGCTGTCAGTAAGTAGAAGAGGGCAGGGGCAGGTACCAAGGCAAGCAATGGGAGGTCCTGCTCGAGCTTATCCAGTTTGGAAATGGAGATGATTCCATAGGCATGAAGTAACCAGTGGCTGAAGAGGACAACAAGTCTTTTCTTCCTGACAAGAAGATCCTTGAAAGACTTGCAAAACAAACACAGAATCCTGTTAACATTCAGCCCGTTACCTAGCTCCCGATGTTTAAGAGATGTTATAGGTTGTGCACAGAGGCTGTGTGAAGCCTGCTGGGTTTGAGCCCTTCCAGCACATAACAGTTTCTCAGTGCACCACAAGAGGGAAGTCTCGCAGGAGCTTCCTCCAGCTAAGAGAATTCATAAAGGAAGAGGCTTAAACGCAGAATATGCCACTGAGAAAAGGCAAGAGACAGAGTGGTCTCTGCTCGTTTAAGTATTTTATATTATGAGTTTTAACATAGGAAACATGTTTACCTACCTCCACTTCAGAAGCAGACATGTACACAGCCAGCGTGACCAAAGACAACACCAGTATGATGTAAGGGAAGGCATAATCTAAAGGCAAACATTGAACACGTTAGCAGGAAAAAGAATGCATTATATATATTTCAGCAGAGAGTGTTTTTCCACATATAACCATGAGTGTGAAGTAAACTAAGCTATTATAGCCCACCTTTTATCATCACCTCAAACATGCACAGCAGTAAGGGTCAGCCAAGCACAACTATTCAACAGTTCTGTCTTTGGTTTTCAAATTTAGCTTTTGTCAAATATAATGGATGCAAGTATTTCTAGGTGGAGTTACTGTACACTTAAATCACTAATTGAAAAAGGCAGATAATGAGACAAGTAGGCTGAGCGGGGATTTTGTGGCACTTGTCCCCTTCATGTGACAAGTATGCTGGAAGCTAAACCAAAAATAGATGATCTCCCCAAACTTATACTTTAATCCATCTCTGAGATGACGGACAAATGACAGACAAACTCTTCCTTAGCAGAAAGTGGAATTTCCTCTCATACCCTCTCTACTCCCTTTTTGGGAAAGGGACAGTCTCTAGCAGCACTGGCAGAGGCAAAGCAGTGTTGGGCAGGAGCCCGGTTAGGACAGGGCTACTAATGAGCAACCTTCTCAGGTAAGACTCCTCACAATAACCTTAAACAATGTCCTTATTCTCAGAGCAAAAAGAGTGTTATGTCCCTTCCCTCCCTCCCATAAGTCATTTGTTAGCATGTGTTTATAGGTATGTTTATCAGTGTTATTAGGAGAGAACTCACAGAGCAGGCCTCCTCCCACGGCCTGAAGCACAGTGAGGACAGGGAAGAAGTACAGTGCCGCATAAATGCTTTTAAATCGATCAGACTTTCCTAAACCACAGGCAATTTTCTTAACCAGAAGAGGCCGAAGTAGCATCATTAACACAAGACAGAAGGCATAATATATAAACACAATGGTGTACCTGAAAAAAAAAAAAAAAAAGAGAAGAGAAATTCCTTAAAATGTGCAGTTCTTTTTCTCCTGCAGACTCAACTCAGAACCAGCGAATTTGGCGTTAGAGTCAGTCAAGTCTAAAGAATTTACAATCAAAGGATATAAACACAGAACGATAGGCTCTCTTTTCCTAGGGGAAACGGTCAAGATGCAGCAAAAAGGAACAAAAATGAAGTCTTACACTTCATAGCTAAATAGCCTGGACAATGCCACCTTCTTTGGTGACTCAGAAAGTCATTAGGTGTTGCTAAGTGTTTCACGCATAAAACAGCTCAATGCATGAAAAGACTTCAGGGATTGATTCTCATTGGTCCGTGTTATATCTGAACACTTTTTGCAGCTGTGAGAAGAGGCACGGACAGAAACACGCTTGTATAAAAGGAAGGGACAGACAGGAGTACAAAAAAGCCTTTACACTCACAGGGGATAGACTGCTTCGTGAGTGCAGTGCACTGTGGTGATGTAGTCGGGACTTGGATTGTAAAGCATTGTGTACCAGTCCGAAAGCTTCTTCACCTTGCAGGAGCGGATATGCAGAGAGCCGACAGGGTCACTGACGAGCAGCGTAACAATTGCTGCAATGCTGCACTCGAACAAGGCAGTGACATGCTGCAACAACGCGCTGGAGCTGTGGAAGGAGAAAGAGAGATTTACCACTATTTTACTAACACTAGAGGGAATCTAAACGCCGACTGCGAAGTGGAGGTCCGTGCAGTACAGAACCTCCTACAGAGTTAATACTCACCATGACCAAGGATAGGACAACGCTGCTTGAATAAAAAGTTAAGTATTTGAAGCTGAATGCGAAAACTCATTTACAATCTCAGATGATTTAGTGTGTAAAATGTGATTGAACAACATTCTGGCTTCTTAAATGAAAGCTTGCTGTAGCATAAGCATCCTGTCAGGTGAGGGACAGCAACACACTCTGTTGCAGTTTCAAAGAAAGGAGCAGTGAGGATAAGACACCACACGTCTCAGAAGGGATGACATCATTACACATGATATAAGCAAAATATTCAAAGCTGCAAGTCCTTGTTAAAGATGGTATATATTCATATATTAAACTCTCTCAGTCCCCTATGTTTTCAGTGTTTACTCAGAGTCATTACTTCTTCCAGAGTCATTACTTCTTAAAAGTTCCAGCCTAGCAGCTAATGGCCACATGCAGCTGTGGTTTTAAACCCCTGTTTTACAGAACTTCCTTGATGCACCATGCTGACGTAAAGCTGGTGCTATCAGCTATCAGCTGATGCTATCAGCTACGCTATCAGAACCAAAACCCAGCATACATATTCCTAAAGAGAAAACTCAAACCCATTCTCTTGTTGCATGTGAGCAGCACCGCTGATCAGGGCCTCCGCAGGCGGTAGGTCTGGCCCGGGAGAGAGGGGATGACACCACGTGCTGCTCCTGCGAAACCCAGTCCAGCCGAAATTGCCAGATGGACTGGCAGGGCACCACCGCATTAAAGAGGTACAGATCATGTCCTGGGGGCAGTGACTGGCAAGAAGGACCTGCAGGACTCTTACATTGGTAAATAACGCCCCCTCCAGCTGCCCAAAGTGTACGCGCTGCCGTATCAGCTCAACCAACAGCATGAACTGCCGGACAGTTCAATTCAGCATCTCAGATTGATCACTCATGGATGCGAGATTTCCATTTTTAAATAACTTTTTAAAAGGACGGGTATACAAACCTCTTTTTTCCTGAATACCATTCAATAAAGAACCAGTGTAAAACCAGGGGAAGCATGGCCATGAAGCCAAGGTACAGCCAGTCATAGCGGTCTGGAGATCCCATACATTCCCGGCAGATTTTGTTGTCATCGGTTCTTTGACCTCTAGGGCACACCTGCAAAAAGCAGAGCCTGTATTTACAAAGCATTCGAGTACCAATGACAAACCATTGCAGTTCCTGGAAGGACAGCTTGAACTAGTACCAGGGCAAGAAACGTTATCAGGTTTTTAAAGAAATGAAACATAAATCTCAGCAATTTCTCAGCTTACACTGGCCTTGCTCTCTCTGGCCCTCATTTCTTAATATAAACAAAGGTGAAGCGCGTTTAAAAGGCTTCATCCGAGACTCCCTTTTGCTCTCTCGCTGTCACTCCACCTCCCTTTCATCACTACTCTCACTCACCAGGCCGCTCACAATCACTGTACCCCCAAGTTTCTTGCTCCCCATTCATTCTGCCCTCCCTGGATCTTGCTCTCCCTTAGTACTCCACTAAAATCAGTGGGCAGAGCGATTTCAGCACAGCTCTCTGCACCATCCCGTTCTGTTCCAGCTTTCACAGCTCCTCCGCTCAGCTCCGGTTTACCACCAAGCCTTCAGCACCTCCTTTGGGAAATGTTTCACTGAGCAGCTCCTGCTTTCATAGAATCATAGAATCATTAAGGTTGGAAAAGACCCTTAAGATCATCAGGTCCAACCGTTAACCCAGCACTGCCAAGTCCACCACTAAACCATGTCCCTAAGCACCACATCTCCCCGGCTTTTAAATACCTCCAGGGATGGGGACTCAACCACTTCCCTGGGCAGCCTGGGCCAGGGCCTGACAGCCCTTTCAGTGAAGAAGTTTTTCCTGATATCCAACCTAAACTTCTCCTGGTGCAGCTTGAGGCCGTTTCCTCTCGTCCTATCGCTTGTTACTGGGGAGAAGAGACCAACCCCCACCTCACTACAGCCTCCTTTCAGGTAGTTGTAGAGAGCAATAAGGTCTCCCCTCAGCCTCCTCTTCTCCCGGCTAAACAACCCCAGCTCCCTCAGCCGCTCCTCATAAGACTTGTGCTCCAGACCTTTCACCAGCTTTGTTGCCCTTCTTTGGATGCGCTCCAGCACCTCCATGTCCTTCTTGTAGTGAGGAGCCCAAACCTGAACACAGGATTTGAGGTGTGGCCTCACCAGTGCCGAGTACAGGGGCACTATCACCTCCCTGGTCCTGTTGGCCACACTATTCCTGATACAAGCCAGGATGCCATTGGCCCTCGGCCACCTGGGCACACTGCTGGCTCATATTCAGCCGGCTGTCTACCACCACCCCCAGGTCCTTTTCCTCCAGGCAGCTCTCCAGCCACTCCTCCCCCAGCCTGTAGCCTTGCATTTTGGTAAGGGTGCTCTGCCCACCTTTTGCAGCCCTCATCTCCGCCTGCTCCCCAAGCCGCCTCGGGGCTGGGCTGCGGTGCTGCTCACAGCGGGATCCGCATCAGCCTCCGGAGCGGGGCCACCCCCCCTCCCCGTGCCCGTGCCCCGCTTACCCCGCAGTCCCCGTAGGTCTCCACCGAGCCGTTGACAGACAGGACGGTCCTGCCGCAGTACAACCCGAGGCAGGCGGGCTGGATGTCCACAGCTGAGGGGAGAGCGCAGCCCGCGTTACCGCGGCGCTCCGGACCGGACCGGACCGCCCCGCCCGGCCTCGCACCGCCGCTCCCCCGCAGCCGAGAGGCACCGAGCACCACCCCCGGCCCTGCCCAGCCGCTGACAACCCCCCCACTCCCACTCCCACTCCCACTCCTAGCCCCAGCCCGATACGGACGGGCCCGCTGCCCCCGCTGCTACCGGAGTGAAACATCCCGGTAACCCAGCAACAGGCCCTCCAGCTCCGCCAAGCGACTTCCGCAGACGCCACTTCCGCTTCCGACGCGGAGAACGCGCCGACCCCCGCGGAAGGGGGCGTGGTCACATCCGGGACGGGAATGCCCCGCCCGGGGGCGTGGCCTCTTGCGGGGCGTGGCCGGGCGTGGTTCCCGCCCCGCCGTGGCGGGGGCGATGGCGGCGGAGGCCGGCGGCGGCGGCGGTGCGGGCCGGCGGCTGCCGCCGCACTCGCCCTCGGGCCTGGTGCTGCAGACGGTGGAGATGCACACGGGCGGCGAGCCGCTGCGCATCATCCCGCGGCTGGAGGCGGCGGAGGAGGCGGTGGCGGCGGGGGGGCTGTCGCTGCTGTCGCTGCGGCGGGAGGTGGCGGGCAGGCAGGACCACGTGCGGCGGGCGCTGATGCACGAGCCGCGGGGCCACGCCGGCATGTACGGGGCGGTGGTGGTGCGCGGCGGGCCGGCCGCCGCCGACGCCCACCTGGCAGCCCTCTTCCTGCACGGCGCCGGCTACAGCGCCATGTGCGGCCACGCCGTCATGGCCCTCGGCCGCTTCGCCCTCGACTATGGGCTGGTGGCGGCACCCAGCCGCCCCGAGACCGCCGTCCGCCTGCGCTGCCCCTGCGGGCCCGTCACCGCCTTCGTGCCCTGGGACGGCCGCCGCAGCGGCAACCCCGTCCGATTCCACAGCGTGCCTGCCTTTGCTGCTGCCACCGGTGGGGACCGAGCCTGCCGCGCCGGTTTTATGGGGGTTTGGTGGTGGGGGCTGGCAAATCCCTCCCTGATTCCGATGTCCCCCAGAGGCTGGATGAGGCCATAAGGTGTCACATGCCGCTCTCTGGCATGGGAGCACTTATGTCATCGTCCCCGTCCCGCCCTTGCATGCAGCTTGGTTCTTTTGCTCGGCACATTTTCCCCTCCTCACCTCCCTCCCTTCCTCTGCCCAGACTTGGCCATCGACGTCCCTGGTCACGGGAAGGTGGTGGTCGACATCGGCTACGGTGGCACTTTCTATGCCTTTCTCAGCGCTGAGCAGCTGGGCCTCGATGTGTGCTCTTCAAAGACCAGAGACCTCGTTGATGCGGCAAGCGCAGTGACAGAAGCGGTGAAGAAACAGGTATGGCGGAGTGCTGCGGTACCCCGGCGTGTCCCCTTCGGGGTGACTGCACCAGACCAAGATGCTTTATTCCCCTGAGACACTCGGGATGGGAGGGAGTCCCGTGCTTCCAGCCCCGTGGTGAATTTCTTAGTCCTCCAGCCTCACAGGGACATGAGAAGGAGTTTGCTTTCCTGCTGCTGCATCCGCCTCTGTTACTGGAGAAGCAGAGGTGGAAATGCAGCAGTGTGGCCTCGTCCCCTTCCTCTGGTCTCTCAAGGAGGCTGTACTGCACGTCCTGCCGACTGCCCAGCTGCTGCGTGCGGTGGTGAACCTGTCTCTGCTGTTCCCAGTTCAAGCTTCATCACCCTGAAAGCGAAGACCTGGCTTTCCTCTACGGCACCATACTGACAGATGGGAAGGATGCCTTTAGTGAGGAGCCCACCACCAACATCTGTGTGTTTGCGGATGAACAGGTACAGAAACACACGCCACCACCTTTTTCCCTTCTTACATCTTCTGCGGAGCCGAGGGACGGTTCTGTTTCTTCTCATTTTGGGCGGTGATCGTTCCTTCTGCTACAGTGATGTCTCTGAAGAGCTGAGTGTTACTCAACACATGCAGTTGTAGCTCCTAATGACAGAAATACTTCTGCACATCTTAGATGGTGGCATTTTAAAAAGGTTTATTACCCACGCCCCATAGCTAGGAATTTCCCAGGAGTTCAGGGGCTGAGGCAGGATCCCAACAGACATAGTGCATGTTCTTAAAGTCCTAATCTGGGGAACAGCTGCTGGGGATCAACAGAGGAGGAGAGAAAAGAGGGCGTGTGAACTTTTATCCGTGTCTGTGGTGGATAAGGTACCACATAAATAGCAGGGGAAGTTTCAGTTGGACTTCCCAGCAGTGCGGAATGGAACAGATCGCCGTGGAAGCTGGCCAGTGCTGTGTTTTTGGAGGTTTTAAAGACCAGGCTGGCCAGCAGCTCTCACAGTTGGCCTGAAGAGAACTGGTCCTACCTTGACGTGTGAGAATGGGGAAGGTGGCCTCTGCCCCTCTCAGTCCTTTCGCTATGATGCTGGGAAGCTTTCAGGCGCTCCCTAAATAGCCTCAGTATCTCAATATATGAGATCACTCATCCAGTGATGAGTTTGCCAAAGCTGATCACAATCCAAAAGTCCCCCAACCCTGCTTATTTTGTCTTCTCATTTGTGATGTATCCTGATTCTGTACAAACCCCTGGACTAGGTGGATTCCCCCAAGCACAGTATAAAGGTGGCAAAGAGAACTGAGGGCAGCAATTTTGTTTTCTATTAAAACCCAAAATACTAGAGCTGGTTCATCTTTTCTTCTGAATGTAGGTTGACCGAAGTCCCACAGGTTCGGGTGTGACAGCTCGCATCGCCTTGCAGTACCATAAGGGACTCATCCAGCTGAATCAGACCAGAACCTTTCGGAGCAGTACCACAGGGTCCTTGTTCACTGGGAAGGCCGTGCAGGCAAGTGGCTTGTGTTGGACTTTCCCTCTGTCTTGAGGACTGCTGGAAAAGCGCTGTTGGCTTGACTCAGTGGAGAAGCAGAAAAGCCTTTCTGTGCCTGGGGAAGGGCATATGGAAGGAGGGAGGTGCCTGGGGGTCTTGCCTTCCCACGAGCCTCACGCTTCAGGATTTTTTATTAGGGAAGCAAGTAACAGTAAGACCATGTTCTGCTGCGTGGCTTCCCTTCAAATCCTCCCTCAGCCGTCAGGAAGGACTGGGCGCCTCGGCAGCTTGTTGGCCTCCTTTGAGGCAAACCCAGGGTGTGGTGGTGTGGGGGCTCGCGAGCTCAGAGCGGGGGCAGCAGCAGTCGTGCAGGTGTGGAGTTCGTGCAGGCAAAGCGAGGCAGTAAAAGGGCTGCCACACACTTTGGGATGTACCTGGGCAGGGCAGAGCACTCGGTGAGGGGTGACTCTGCCTAAGTGCCAGGTAGCGCTGGCATTTCGTGGGGTTGGGAGAGTGGAGAACCTCCTGTCGCCTCTGTCCTGATCCGAATCCCTCTGCAGGAAGCCAAGTTTGGGGACTACAACGCTGTCATCGTGGAAGTCTCGGGAGAAGCGTTTTACACCGGTACAGCCACCTTCACTGTCGAAGAGGAGGACCCGCTGAAATACGGCTTCTTCTTCAAGTGACCTGAGCCACTGGGCAGTGGCAAAGTCTCGCTGATGGTGCTGTGCTTCTCCTGCCCACGCATTCCTGTTCTGCTTCTCCACACGGCTCGTTGCAATATGCCGGAGCAACAGGAACAGCCTTTGGTGGTGTGACAGCATCTGCCGTGTTTCAAGATAACAGGCCATATTCCCCTGCTGTGATTAGCATATTGGGTGCAATGTGATTAGCATATATAGGCTGCTCTGAGAAGCCATAATCTTTTTCTTCTTTTTTTTCAATAATTACTCACAGAAAATGGAGCTGATCTTGGAGAGCTGTATTCAAATTTATGTGCCTTCTCTACATCTGCAAATTACTAATTTCAAAGCTAGCTTCCTATTAAACGCCAGCTGAAGACACTGCCTTTCTCCTCTTGTTTTCACTCCTGGAGCTCATTTCCAGGACTCTGCCGAGTGTACTGTGGCTGTTGGTTTGGATTCCCTGCTCTTCCTTGATGCCTCCGGCTCAGCCGACCGTGCTGCTCTGTTTCATGTTTCAACTTCCCCAGCTTACCCTGCTCAGGCCTGTCCGGATGCCCCCTTCCTCACTGCGCTCGCTTCACCCCTGCCAGAGCCCTCCTGCGTCCTGGCGCTGGATGCAGGTGCTCAGAACTTCCTACTGTCCCTGCTGCGTGTCCAGGTAATGCTGCTTCCCTAAACCTTCCTCTTTTCCTTATCTTGGACCATTGGCTGCAAATACCCCGTGGTTAACTTTCAACAGGAGTAGCTGTACTCGAAGGTCTGATGCACTGTGACCTTTGATTACAAATTTATTTACTGATGATTTTGTCTCAGGCTGGGGGCAGCTTGTGCAGCAGAGTGCAGTGAATGTGTGCTTTGCCAGGGTCCATCGAGGGAGGGTTGCTGGTGGAAAAAAGAAACGAAGCCTTGGGCTCTAGGCAGGCTTTTGCAGCGGCAGAAGCAGAGCTTCAGACCACTTGCGGGCTGTAATTTTCACCATGTCTCTGGACAAAATGGTGTTCGTTTATTGAAGATGCTCGTGGGAGTGTGCCTTGTTAAAATGAGACATGAACATGAGAATGATGGTCTCCCAGTAGCTCATGGAGCAGAAGGGAGCAAGTCACACTGGAGAGCTTGGAAAAGGCTGGCATAGAAAAGCATGAGAAGAATTTCTTCTGGCAAATTGAAAATTCTAGCTTTGGAACAGGAAGAAACAAAAATCCCCATGTTCAGAGAGCGGCTGCGCTGCCAGCGGAGGTTTTCTAGGCTGGCATTTGGGGCTCTATCTCCCAGCTTTCCTGTAACCCTTGGATAAATCCCGTATAGCCTCTGGTCCGGGGAAGCAAGAAGTGACACAGACATCCTCCATGCTTGCAGGAGTAAACTCATCCGCGTGTTTCTCACTTCTGGGCATCTCCCTTGTGATCAGCCCCCCAGCCTGGCTCCTGGAGCTGGGGCAGCGAGTCACGAAGCCCAGCACAGAAAGGTCAGAAGCTCTTCAGCCATTAATTGAGTCGCAGCCTTCATTATCTATTCGCTATCCCCATCCCTGAGAAATTTTTCACATAGGGGCAGGCAGCTCCAGTGTGGCAGAGAGTGGGGAGACAGGGTTCTGCTGCCTGTGCGGGGGTCCCTGGCCTGACCCCTCAACTGGTGAGACCCCAGCCCGGAGAGCACGGCGGTGGTCCCGGCCTCCGCTGGAGTGTCTGGGGGTGCCTGGGTGCCCTTCCTGATGGGCTGCAGGGCCATGAGGGGCGAGGAGCTGTGAAGGGAGAGGGGCTGCGAGGGGAGAGGGGCCCTGCGGGGAGAGGGGCTGTGGGGTCCCGTCCCCGACGCTGGGATGGGGATGGTGCGGGTGTGGGGGGAAGGGGAGTCCCTGTCCCCAGCCTGGCCGCGATGGCCGGGCTCTCCCGGCGCCGCTGTTCGGCCGCGGGGGCGCCGCTCCCCCGCTCCCGGTCGGCGGGGCGGGCGGGCCGGGCCGGTTCCCCGGCAACGGCGGCCGGGCGACGTCAGCGGCTGGCGGGGCCGGCGGCCCGGGGCGGGCGGGGAGCGCGGCGGGCGGGCAGCGCCTCTGCAGCCGCGGCGGGGGCCGGGGCATGAGGCTGCGCATGGAGCCGGCGGCGGCCGTGCCGGGCAACCTCTCCCGCGGCGGCGGCGGCGGCAATGAGAGCGGCGGGGCGGCGGCGGCGGGGGCGGCGGGGTGGTCTGCGGCGGCGCTGGCCTCGCAGGCGCTGGCGCTGCTGCTCATCTTCGCCCTCTCGGCGCTGGGTAACGGGGCGGTGGTGCTGGTGATCGCCCGGCACCGGCAGCTCCGCACGGTCACCAACGCCTTCGTGCTGTCGCTGTCGCTGTCGGAGCTGCTGGGCGCCTTGCTCTGCCTGCCCCTGGCCTTCCTCAGCCTCCTCAGCCGCCCGCCCGGCGCCTGGCTCTTCGGGCAGCGCCTCTGCCTGGCCAGCGCCGCCCTCCACGCCGGGCTGGGCATCGCCGCCACCCTCACCATGGCCCTCCTCTCCTTCGACCGCTACTGCGCCATCGTCCGCCAGCCCCGACACAAGATGGGCCGCCGCCGCGCTGCCCAGCTCCTGGCCGCCGTCTGGCTGGCCGCCCTGGCCCTGGCCGGGCCCTGGTACGGGCTGGCCGGCGAGGGGCGGCGAGAGGCCCGGCCCGGGGCCTACCGTTGCGTCTACGTGCTGCCCTGGGGCTCCTCCCGGCTGGGGCCGCCCTACGGCGCAGCCCTCATCGTGCTCTGCTACCTCCTGCCCTTCGCCCTCATGTGCTTCTGCCACTACAACATCTGCCGGGCGGTGCGGCTGGCTGAGAGCCGCGTCCGGCCCCTCACCACCTACGGGCACCTGCTGCGGGCCTACGGGGAGATGCGCACGGCCACCACCGTCCTCATCATGATCGTCTCCATCATCTGCTGCTGGGGGCCCTACTGCATCCTGGGGCTGGCCGCTGCTGCCGGCCGCCTGCCCTTCTCACCCACCATGGACGCCGTGGCCAGTGGGATGGCCTGGGCCAATGGTGCCATCAACCCCCTCATCTACGCCGCCCGCAACCCCAACATCTCCGTGCTGCTGCGGCGCAGCCGTGAGGGCGGCTACAGGACTAGGAACAACGTGGCAGCCTACCTCTCGGCCCCAGGCCGCCGGCCAGAGCCCTGGAGCCGGGCTGACCGCGTCCGGGAGCGCTATGTCAACCGGCACAGCGGCCCCGTGGGCAGTGCCCCGTCCTCCTCCAGCCCGGTGAGCGGGGGAGAGGTGGCCATGTGGGCCTGCAAGAACCCTGCCGTCCTCTTCTGTCGGGACGGGCAGCCGGACACCATCTCCGAGGCCACCTTGCAGGCCAAAGTGGACACCGTCGACACCAGCCTCTGAAGGGATCAGGGTCCGGGATGGAGGGCTTGAGCCCTGAGGCTGTCTCCCTGAGAAAATGCAGGGAGCCCTGGCCCTTGGAGCCCTTTGCAGCCAGACTACCAGGACATCAGAGAGACGGGACTGCGTGAGCCACAGTGTGGCTTCTTCTCCATCGTGCGAGCTCTGGTTTGGCGACCCTGTCTGCGAGCAGCGAGAGATCCATGGGGAAAGGGAGTGCCCGTTCCTTTTCAGCAGGCTCAACGCACTGGTGATAGCCGCCAAACCCAGCCAGCACAAGAATCTGACTGCAAGAATGAAACAGCATTTGCTCCAGCCCTGCAGAAAGTGCCACAGTGAAGCTAAGAGACAGACACACAAATACAGCCCAAACCTACTGACTGTGTGAGCTGTTTGTTAAGTGCCAAAAAAGCAATTGAAAGCTGAGCACTGGCAGCTGGAAGACACTCTGAAAACACCACACTGTGAAAACCGCATTATGGCAGGAAAATGCTGCTTTAACCCATTACATGAGGAAGTGCTGATAGTCAGAAAGTCATAGACTGTAGGACAGGCTAAAAAAGTGATTTATTAAGATGATTTTTTTTTTTCAAGCTCCCAAGCATAACAAAACAGTAATTGTTGTGACAGGGAAGATGTATGATACTGGGAGGGAAGGAAAGGAAGATGAAACCTCAGTTGTCAGAATTTCAGCAGCCTTTTCTTTTTTTTTTTGCAGGTACAGTCAGCTTAAAATACTATGAATATGAGAAATGAGAGTTCTTCAGACAGACTGAGGAAAAGGGTGTGGGTGTAGACTATGGTATCACTGAGTTTGTGCACAAGGTGTGCGTTTTCTTTTTGAGCTCATCTGAAGTGTCTCACATCTCTTAAGAGTTTAACCATGTTTAGAGGAGCCATGCCAGAGAGGTGAGTATCTGAAAGGAGAGGTAAAGCAATACCATGCGCTCTTCGTGTGATCTTAAGCATATGAAAATGTGTATATGCAGGGAACAGATATTATTGTATTGATGGCAGCAACCCATCTGGAGTATAATATTGAAAAACCAGCTCTGTTTGCCATTGAAAAAAAGGAAAATAACATTATGGAAGTGCGATTGCATGGCATAAATTCATATGAATTTATCAGTATAATTTTTTTGTCCAAAGGCCTAAAGCCTTAAATTACTATTTTGAATCAGAAACTAAGATTGGGCCTTCCTTTATCTTTGCCAGAGTTAAATGTGAAAGACCGGCAGTGTTTTTCCTTGTAGAGGCTTTAAACATACAATGTTACTGTTTTACTGGCTTTTTCAACTGTTTGTGACCCAAGTGAACATACTCTCATTATTTTGTAAGTGAGACAAGAAATAAATTGTCTTTTATGCAGGAGATTTAAGTGTCTCAGCCTGGCATCATTTTCAGCCCAGCCTTGACAAGGGAACTTCTGTAAAAAATTGCCAGATGAATGATAGTAGGGACAGACCTAATTGTTTGTGAAATTTTAATGCAGCTGTTTTTCATGCCGTGAGCATTAATGTAATTTCCTTCTGTGATGCTCCTGAAGTCCATGAGGAAAAGATTTGACCCTTGACTGCTTCTCAGCAGTGATACTTTGCCCTGCAGATCCTGGATTTTGCAAGTTGAGCAGTGTATTCGTACTGTTTCAGAGAGAAGCTGTACAGCAAACCCACAGCTTTTCACAGAAGCTGTTTGACAGCAAGTCAACACTAGCGACTTGTTAGAAGGGTAGGACAGGAATTTCTTGCATACCTGCTCTTCCGCAGCAAGGTATGGCTAGCGTAAAGTGAAAGAGGTGATTGTAAATTATGAGATTAGATTTAACTCTTACCTAGGTAGCTGGCAGGTGTTAACAAGGAGATTGGTGCGGGCTAATTTGCCGTACAGAGTGCTCGGGTGTTTGAAACAGCTTCCAGAGCTTTCTGAGTCCCAATAGTCATTGACTCTTATATTATCTATAGAAAAATTCAACTGCAATTCAGGAGATAAATAGCAAAGAAAACCCTGCCTTCCCAGAAGGGACGTTTCTCCATGAGTTGTAGCCACGGTCCTCAGAGTAAGTTCCTGTGCTCTGTAATGCGGAGAGGACAATACTCATCAGCCTTATGCGTGTGTAGTATAGACAGCAGGCCACTTGTAGTTCATGTATCGCCTGCAGAGCAGCACCCAAACTCCGATCCTCTGGCCATGGTACAGCTAGCATGTTTGGCACCTATCCTTTATTGTGGTAAGAAGTCCATGTGGTAGGAGAAAGGATGTCGCTTTAGCTTGGCTGCTCTGCAGCTCTGAAGCAGAACCTGCACTTTGACCAGAAGTGATCATTTACAGCCTTCCTGTCTGTAGCACCACACAGATTTACAGGTGGGTTTTTTTCCACTTTTGCATGCAAGAAGAGCTTTCTCTGCCAGTTGGAACAGAGTAGATGAACTAAGGGATAGTTCTTGGGTTAAGAGAACAAGGAAGATGAAGGTCCAGCACTGCTGTGCCTGACTCATGGCGTGCTGTTCAGTGCCATGGCTGCATTGCTAAAAGCCCCTGAAAAGGGTGGTTGTGCTCCCCTCAGTGCTCAACTCTGGCCACCTTCCCAGTTTCTTCTGTCCCCACCACCCCAGCTGACTCGCTAACCAGTTTAATTTTCTACTGGTTTAATGCCCTGACCAGCATACCATAGGCCAGGTAGGCATCCTTGTGGCAGTTGCTACTGGCAAGGGCAGGACTGTGATTTCAACTTATTTTTAACAAGCACTGGCCAATGCCCGTACGTTGGACTTGTATGTGCAGAGCTGAATGAGGGCAACTGGCTGTGGTCTTTGAGCCGTCACAAGTTAGCACTTTTCTGTTAAACGCTAACTTGGGCTGTAGCAAGGGGAGATTCTTGACTAGATCCTTTTTGAAGTGGACCTGCTGCAGCTCCAGGAGAGAGCCAGCCTGTGTTTTAAAGCTGTACCTGTACTGCACTCATAATCACAGCACTGTTGAGCAAGTCAGGTACAGGAGGGTCTACAGCCACATTTTTCAGTGCGCTTGAAAAAAATACAACCAAAGGGTGAAGCGTCTTAAATAAACCACAAACAGCAGAGAGACACGCACAGAAACGCACACAAGATGCACACAAAACATGCCAAAGGGTGCAGGCTGCCTGCTGAAACAGTACTTGAAATGCCTCTGTGTCCCAGCTGTGCTGAAGGTTGCTGCCTCTCGCCAGCAGCGCAGAGTGGGCGAAAAGGTCTTGGCCATGCTAACACACAAGCCAGCATGCCAGTCTGTCCTTGTACGCGACAATAGCTCCATGGGTTCACCCAGGAGAAGGAGACCTGAGGGTTACCTCGCTGTTTTACCCTAGCTCTGAAAGCTCTGCCCATGGTCGCAGCTGCTTGTTCCCGAGTAAGAAAACATTGCAGGAGGTGGCTCCTGGCCAAGCCTCTCTGGGGTCATCAGCTCCACACCTCCTACATGCCCATGCTGGTGTCACTCCACTTAGAGATCCCCTTTCTTTGGGCTGAAGAGGCACTCAGAAGGCAGCAAGATGCTGAGGGCTTAGACACTGCAAAACTAGCGTTGAGGCTCCCACCCTCCAGCCGTGGCTCTGCAATACTTCTTTCCTTCTTCCTCCCTTGAGACGAGCCTGGATGCAAGGCAAACCGCAATCTCATTTGCACAAGGGCTCTGTGAAGGACGTTGGGATACTTTTTAGCACCCCAATTCAAAAATCACATGAGTGATTCAGTGCAGGATATTTGGCATAAGAGAGAGAGCACTTCACATGATTTGAAGACCAGTTCAGCCCTAAATACCAGTGGCGTTAGTCAAAGCCAAATCTAAACATTAGTCCTTGGGCTCTTCAGTCCCTTGTCTACTTTCCAGTGTATTTACCCTCAGTTTAAGAATGCCATACTATTTGGCAGTGATACACATGGCACTGATATATCTTAGAAAGGAAACATTAAGTCTTGATGAATGTAAAGCACTTTAAAAATTACTTTTCCAACTGGTGTCAGTGGTAGTTTTGCCATTGATTTAATCATCGGATTCATTCAAGTCATTATTTTCTGCTCCCTTCCTAATCTCTAGATGAAGTCTGGGTTCAAAGCAAATGCTTTGTGCGTAACTTACAAAGTATGAACATTAGCTGTTTATAAGTGACAGCCTGATGGGCTGTATTAGCTGACAATAATCACCAGAACCGGAATAGCTCGCGTGAATGAGATCCCCCATCCCTGCTTCTCTTTCAGCACTGGTGTTGGTTTGCATGTCCAGTAGATGCCAGCAGAGTTCTGAGCAGCCAGCACAGCTTTTCTGCTAATGATCCTAAGAAAAGCCTCCTTCTGTTAATGAGATCAACCACTCTGCCCTCAGCACTGCCACATCCCAGCTAAAACCATCCAGACCAAGGGTTGCAACCAATACAGTGCAAGCCCTAAATGTACCTCTCTGAAACCTAGTTTCAAGGACGGATTCAGTAGTCATCGTTAAACTCAACACATGATGCTCTTTGGAAGGTTTGTCATAGAGGCTGAAATGAATAATTTGGAAAGCACATCAGAAAAGTGACATTTTGTGCAGCGCTGGCTCATATCTGTGCTGCACGCTCTCCAGAGCTGCAAAAGCTGCAGCCTGGATGCCTGGGGAGATCAGTCCTGATGCTGGCAGGGCCCTTAGTTCAGCAGCAGAGCTGCCTCTTCCCTCTAGCTGCATTTGTATTTTTATATGGTGACTCTGATTATTAACAATAAATGGGTGAGCCTCTAGATCTGCTTGCAAAGTATTACATAGGTACAAGGTAGTGACTAAACACCGGAAGAATAAAATGGTCCCAAATCCTGCAGGAGGAGTAACCCGCAATGGGATCCAGGCTTGGGTGACCCCATGCCCAGCTGAGCTGTGCTGCTCTGCTGCTGCAAGCCGTGAGCTTACCAGGATCAGCAGGGTGAGTCCCAGTGGCTTCACTGGGGCTGAATGTGGGAGGACGAGGTGCAACCCATACCATGGTCAGCCCTCTTGCTGTTCCCAGTTTGCACAGGAGCAATGGGTTGCTAATGCTCTGCTGCTGGCAGCACACTGCCTGAGTCTTGAAGCATCTACATTCACCCCAGCTGAAGTGCTTGGGGAACAACTCTGCTTTTCTAGGTATTTTTTTGTAGGAAATCACCACTATGAGAAGCAGAAGGAAAAGTGACAGGGAAAGACAGACTGTAAATCCCTCTCAGTGGCACAAAATGGATGAGTCACAGGGGAAATCAAAGTGAAAGTAGCAGAAAGCCTAGGGCATAACACCAGGGCCTGCATTAGTCTGGCTGGAGAGTGATGGATGATCTGCCAAGCCAAGACGACCCCAGGAGGCTGTGACTGAAGCCAGGGGCACTCAAAGGCGAAGGGAATACTGGCACAGCATGATGTGTGCTGGGGGTCAGATCCTGCACTGGATTCACTCGCAAAGACCCCCTCCTCATCGGGCAGCCGTGCCAGAAGGAAGGCAGGTGGTGACACCCTCCAGCATTTCTGTCCTGGGGAGGTAGCAGCCCTGCCCTGCTCCTGTCCCCATCACTGTGGGCATCGCCACTCTGTGCTCGGCTCCACACACCTCACGGATGGGTTTTTGGCTGAGCCTTAAACCCAAGCTTTTCTAGTGCAATATGTAATAGCCATAACTGAAGAACAATTCATGTGTTTTCTGCAGAGATTGTTGCGCTCGCCTTGCCACCCCAGCTGGAGGGGTCGTGCTGGTACTTGCTGCTCAGGCAGCAATCAAGCCCTGAAGCCTTGCTCGGGCTGTTTGTGTTGGGTGAAGCAGCACACCAACATGCCCACAGGCTTCTGGGATGATCGTGAAAGATGAGCTGGATCCAGCTATGATTCAGCAGAGAAAGTAAATTCAATCTGAGAGGAGCCATTTGTTATTTGTGCTATTTCTTGTCTCGCTGGCACTGAGCTCCTCCAGGTTCAGCTGGTTTCAAAAAGGCAAGCACTGGCAGAAACCCACAAAACAGATTGGGGAGCAATTTCCAAATACTTGAGCTCCTTAATTTTATGCATCCATTATCATTGCCTTTATAAACTATTTTCAACCTTAGCTTTTCCATAAATAGATAGATCAGAAAATATTAAACAAGGGAGCATCTAAGGAGAGTCATAAACTGAAAATATTTTTTTCTTAAAGCTTTGCTCTGAAAAGAGGATTGCACCTTTTCTCAGAGGGGTTTTTATTGTTGTGTGCATTGAAGAGTTAAAGGCATTTGTAAACCTCAGTGCTTCACACGTTGTGGGTGCTTTCTCTTCAGACATGGGGACACCCGCTCCTCCTTGCCCCCACCATAAGGAGCAGCAGAAAGGTGCAGTGGGGGTGATTTGGGGAGGTCATGTAGAAAGACAACGCTCCTCAGCTCCCCGGGTGGAGATGAGGGTGGAAATATTCAGCGCTACCCTTCTGCATCTGGAGGAACATCTTTGGTTCTCCCAGGGGACGGAGCAAGTCTGGCTGAAGGCAGCAGGTATCTCTCCAGGTGCTTCTGCCAGCAGTACTGATGTGCAGGCTTAAACACTTAGATTTATACTGAGGGGCTTGCCCAGAGGGCTTCACTGAAGCGTGTATGCTCAGAGCAGGTGGAAGTTGTCCCCAGCTTGGGGCTGCATGTGGGTGCTGGGCTGGCTCCTAGGCGAGGCTGATGGCTAGCACTGGGCTAGCCCACCCCACCACAGTGGAGGGCAGCTGGGGAGGTGCCGGTGCTGCAGCTAGTGAGGAACGAAACCCCCTGGATGAATCCTACAAATTAAAAACCCTCAGGGTCATAGACGTGGACAAAAGCAGCAAGATAAATTTCTCTTAAATCTCTCACCTAGCAATTCCCTTGCAACCATGTAAATGTAATTTGCTTACCTGATCTAGCAATGTACTCTGAACTTATCTCAGCATCAGGCAAAAAAAAAGAAAGAGTAACCAGGTCACTTATTTCACCAGTGAAATCTAATGTGCCGCAGCACTTACGTTCCTCCCTGACTTCTGCCTGTGGCTGCTGTGCTCCGTCTGGTGCATTTTACAGAACATTTGGTAATATACCATCCCTGAGGTCACGTCAAGTTTTGAATAAAGCATCTGAATTGTGGATTCTTTCCAGAAAATGTAACTCAAACGGTAATCGCCCCCTGCTATTAAATTGGAAATGTTTGCCGTAGAAACTAGGTCTTGCCTGAGTGCTTCACACTCTGATTGCACAGTAAAAAGGGTCCCAACCTCTGCTGGGGGAAGTGCATGGCTGGGGCTTCCTCGCCTTTCCTTCTGCCCAGGGGATGCTCTGTACAGAGCTTGGCAAAGTAAATCCATGTGAACATACACAAGTGCAAATTCAAGCAAACAGAAAAGCTCCCGGTACCTCACAGCACCCAAAGCCCAGGGAAAGTTGTGGGCACTATCCCAGCATGGCTTTGCTTACAGCAGTGTCCTGGAAAGCCAAAGGGATGGGTTAGGCAGCAGGAGCATAGCTATGTTTGGCTGTTCCGTGTCCTCCAGGCTTGCTATTGTGGTGCCCAGGATAATGTGGTGCCCAGGTGCCACAAAAATGATCAGAGGGCTGGAACACCTCTCCTATGAGGAAAAGCTGAAAGAGCTGGAGTTGTTCAGCCTGGAGAAGAGAAGGCTGCGGGGAGACCTTATTGCAGCCTTTCAATACTCAAAGGGGGCCTACAAGAAAGATGGGGATAGTCTTTTCAGCAAGGCCTGCTGCGACAGGACAAGGGGTAATGGTTTTAAACTAAAGGAGGGTAGATTTAGACTAAACACAAGGAAAAAAATTTTCATGATGAGGGTGGTGAAACACGGGTTGCCCAGAGAGGTGGTAGATGCCCCATCCTTGGAAACATTCAAGGCCAGGCTGGATGGGGCTCTGAGCAACCTGATCTGGTTGTAGATGTCCCTGCCCATTCCAGGGGGATGGACTAGATGACCTTTAAAGGTCCCTTCCATCCCAAAGCATTCTGTGATTCTATGATAATCCTGGTTTAGGGCAGCTCTGCTTGCCGTTGCCCAAGGACACAGTGCATGTGTCCTACCCCCTCCTGCAGAGCCACAGCTGAGCACACGGGCATGTGAGCAAACGCTGGAATATGGGCCAGTAAAGAAAGTAATAGAAAAATGACAATTCAATGACTTACCTTCACAGAGCTGCCCTGGGAACTGGGAAACTCCACCTTGATGTCGAGTTCATGCAACATGACAACAGAGTGCAAGGAAAGCTGGGTTTTAGCAAGGGGAGCTTGCATGAAACAGGCTCCCAACACAAACTCTCACATCGGGACAAGTCCTGTGGGGGGACTGTAGTGGAGTGGGGCACTGATTTCAAAAGCCATGGAGGTAAGTTCAGATGACCCATGAAAGTATTCTGAGTTAGTTTATCTTACACATACATGAGTTTGTGTTGTCTGCATGCGTGCACACACGCACAGCTTGCACCAGCCTGAAGCTCAGGCAGTGCAGAACTGCAGCGAAGCCACAGGTTGTGACCTTTGGCTATTATTTGACTCAAATTATGATGGATAGAATTAAAATTATCCCTCTTCAACTATGTTGGGGGAAACTTAAACACAAAATTTAGCATTTTGACTGTTCCACAGCCAGAGACCACTGAACTTTTCAGACCACAGTAGAGATCTGGCAGAGGAAAGCAAGAGGCAGGATTGATTTTATACTCAGGACAGCTCTAAAACCATGAAGTCTGGAAAGTGCCAGCAGATGGTGGTGCTGCCTTTCCCGAGGCTCTGCTGGGGCCCAGCAGCACTGGCTCCCGACCTTCTCCCTGGCTCACCTGCGCACACTCATCAAGCCTCGTTTTAGGCTAAAAACAATATAAAATGATCAGAGGTTTCAGGTCAGAGCACTTCTGATTAAAATGGAGAACTCTCCTTTTCACATGTGTATATTGCAGGACTGAGCAATGCCAGGGAGAGAGCTCGCAGGAGAGATGTCTGCAGGATTTGCTGCAGGAGAGGTGATGGGGACGGGGATGGTGCTGGCTCACAGCCTCCCTCCTCCACCCATCAGCCTTCGTGTCAGCTTGGCCTCTCCCCTCCTCCCCAGAAGCACAGCTCGAAGGGCACATTCACCCCACAGCACAGGCTGGTACAGAAATACCTAGGTGCTTTTATGGGGTTTTATTGGTAAGCTGGTCTCTGCATTGAGGGATGAGCCTGTTCCTGGGGCGCTCCAGCAGTGCCAGCCCTGCACAAGGGCCACAGATGTGGTGATCGGGCTCTATAAGATCATGACGTTGGCAAAGTGCCATTTTACCGCAGAACATCTGCTTGACCTGTGACATAAGCACTGGCATAGGGGACAGAGCCAGGTCCGGCCGCAACACAGGTGGGAGCAGGACTGCAAACGCCCCCGCTTTGCTTACCCTTTCCCAAGGGTCTCCAGGAGGGACGTCAAAGCCTGACAGATCCATAGGTCCCATTGTACCCTCCCTTGAAAGTAAATAAATATTTTTAGACATGAAGTCCAGCAAGCTCCTGCCAACCCGGCACCCTGCGACCCCTTGCCAGTGGCACCAAAGCAGCAGTGCTGCCAGCGGGGCTGGGACCCCGGTGTCTCCCCGTCAAGCTGTGTCTGCCCTACTTGCTGAGCTGAGTTTTGCATGCAATGCTGTGTCTGCATCAGGTCATTGCCCCAACCTCTTGACTCATCTTTTCCAAGACAGGACGTGATGCCAAGTATAACAGGTTGAGTGCGGGAGATGACACCTGCCGCTCCTTGCTTCGGCGGGGCTCCCAGTCGCCCCAGTCTTCGGCAACAGGGAAAGCCACCGGGCTGGAGCGGAGCACAGCCAAGGCTGGCTCAGCAGGTTTGGTGCCACCAACCCGGGTGGCCCCATGGGGCAATTCCTCTGGGAGCGCCATGCCCGGCAGCTTCCCTGGCACCGGCGGGTCTGGGCAGGTTTGGCCCATCCAGCACACCTTCTTCATGGCTTTAACTGGAGGGACCAGACAGGATTTGGGGCACAGAAGCTCTTTTGCAGGTGAAAACCCAAACAGCCAGGCCATCGGTGGACATGAGCTCCTGGTGACATGGGCTCACACAGCACAGACGTGCCAGTCCAGCACAGTGTCCATCCCAGTCCCCTTTCCTCTGCAATGACAAATGTTGTATCTCAAATTTATATTCTCAAGCCATAGATGCTGCTATTTCAGCCCTGAGGAAGGGTTTGCAGCCTAGGAAGCTAGTACGTTACTAGGCTTTTTTCCCCTCAAATATCTTGGTTGAATAAAAAGCTATGCCCTCTCCTGGTTCACATCTCCCACTGCCACCCCAGCCCCATCCTGGGGACCGTCCTGTGTCACACTGGTGTGGCCCAGGAAACCTGCAACCTGCCATCAACCAGAATGTCAGGTCCTCATTGGGTTGTAGAGTTTGGCCAGCTTGTTCACATCCATTAATGGATGCACCCCAGAGCACCCTTGTGCTGAGAAAACGGGGATTTATGAAGGGAAGAGCAGCTGAAACCATTCCCCTTTTGCTTGGGTCCTTTCACTACACAGCCCAGGCCTGCTTTTGCATGGCATCACCAGCCCACCCGACCGCTGGGCGCTGCGATGGTAGCCGTGCTCTTCACCACCGCCACGCGCTCCCCGCCAGCCCAAATCTGACCAACGCTGGGTCATAAATATGCTCCGGGGTAGGAAACACTGGCCATGGGATAGAAATAGGAGAAAGCTGCTGTGTCTGCCAGCCATGGCACTGGGTGGGATCGCATCAAAGGAAGCCCCAAGAAGCCCAGGGATGTGTTAGACACCCCATCTGTGCTGGCTCGGTGCTGGCTTACTGGTTATACTGGGGAAAGCCCTGATCAAAGGGGGGAGCGTATGGGTCTGAGAACGATGCAGGTACTTCCATCACTAGAGACAGCAGGGTCTGGGAACGATGCAGGTGCTTCCATCGCTAGAGACAGCAAGGTCTGGGGATGCTGGGTGCTGCAAAGGTCCCTCAATGCAAAAAGCATTGGAAAAAGAAGAAAAATGACACAGAGCCCAGATGGAGAGGTGTGCAGGAAAGGCAATGGTGAGTGTAAATAGGCCGAGAGGGGTTTGGGCTACTGCCAAAAAAACATCTCTGGTGCATCTAGATAGGCTTGCTAGAGGCACGCTGACCAGCCCAGCCAGCACTGTCTCAGCTCCGTCAGCTGGAGAAAGGGAGACGATCCGATCCCACAATGCAAAACTGGCGGCTGCCTCAACGCAGGCTCCTAGAAAAGCCGGTCACTGAGGTGGGAACAGGCATTAGCAACAATGCAGCAGGGAGAAATGAATGGGGTCGCTAACTGGGAGGTGTTTCAGAGCCCACAGGTGGGTGACCATGAGGATGCTGAGAGCCAGGAGGGTGGAAAAACCCCCGACCGCTTAAAACCCAGCACGCAGGAAAGCGGTGAAGTGGGGTTATCAGCCAACCCCAGCAATGACTGCAACTACACCCAAAAAAAAGCAATCCATGGAGGGCCGTTTCTTCAACACCTGTCTCAATCCCCAAATATCCCGATTTTTCCCCCCCAAAAAATAACTCGCGGCTCTGCCATGTACACTCACCGAAATTGTTTTTCTTTATTGCATATTGCCATCTTAGAAAATGTACAGTCTCATAACATTACATAGCATTTCCCGCTAGCTAAGACTACCAACATCCTTGCACCTAACAGACTACCTTGGTCACTACGAAGCTAATAAGGTCCAAGACATATACTTCAGTTTACAAATTATTATGGATTTTTTTTTCCTTTTTGGCATTATTAAAAAAAAAATCATCTTTAAAATACACACCCAAGAAAAAAGAGTGGCTACTTACACCAGCACCAATCTAAAAGTAGTTTTCGACAATGGCACATGGAATTACCTGCACACAGCCTTTGTATTTATTTATAGAGATATAATTTTTTTTGTTTTTTCTTTTTTTTTTTTTTGAAAGAAAACAAAGAAATGGCAAACTCAGCCCGATAACGAAGCTGTTGTAAAACAATTTAAAAAAAAACAACAAACAGGTTTGGAAGGGCAAGAGGAAATCTGTCAGGAAAGGTCCTGATGTGGCACTGGGGTCGCGGAGGCAGGAGCCAGGGGTGGGTGCTGGTGGCCGAGCCCCGCACCCAGGAACCCCAGGAGGCGATCGCCCTTTCCGACTCCCACCGCCTTTCAAATTGAACACGTGTGACCAACCATTCCTTAAACCATCAGAGGCCAGACTTTTTTTTTTAACCTTTTTTTTTTCTTCTTTTTTTTATATTTTAAATTCCCCCCGAAGTCCATTCCCTCAATTGTATCAGCCCCATTTTTTTCAGCCATAAATAAAAAATATAAATAGAGGCACTTTAGTTAAGGAATAGTATTATCATTACCTTTTGTCTTTATTTCCCCCTCCTTCTTAAAGCAAAGTGCTTAACTCCACCTTTGAATATAATCTGCAGGTTTTGCAGCTGCTTGGATACGAGGTGCTGAACTTTTTTTTGCGCTTACCTGCTTTATTTATTACTGCTTTAAATGCTACTCAGAAAGTTTTTTTTTTTCCTTTTCTTTTTCTTTTTTTTTTTTAATCTACAGTGCGTCAAAAGTTGCAATGAAGAAAAGAACAAAATGGTAAAACCACAGCTCTTGACAACTCTGGTTAGAGAGAGATTTCACAGCTTTCACTCAGCACGCAGACTCCGCGGCCTTCAGGTGCTTAGAACCATATTTTTTTATACAAATTAGTTTAAACAGCACTTTTGCTATACAGTACATATAGTTAACTGACATCCCATACCCCACCAGTAATACCGATTATCTGACAAAAAAAAAACCAACCTTATTTCAAATAGTGTTAATATCTAGTGCAACAGGGACAAACTCATCTCTCCACAGGAAAAAGAACAAACAAACAAAAAAAAAAGGATCACAAAAGTATTGGTGGTATAAAAAGGTTTTGTTTTGTTTTCTTAAAAAACACACCACAAATAAATAAAAGTAAAAAGTAACAGTCCTCTATATACTCAGCATAATTTAAGAATAGAAATGTTAATATGTTAATGATGGTTATTTTTTATTCTCCAATTCTTAATTTTCTAAACCTTTAAATTATTACTCCCTGAGAGCTTTGAATTATTTTTATTTTTTTTTTTTTGTCTTTTTTTTTGGACTGACATTTGACAGGTAGTTCTGCTTACAAATTTGCAATGACAATGAACAGCAAACCAGTTGAAAAAAGACCTGGCTAAGAGACAAGCGTTTCTTGGCATCGCTGCTTCTGTGTGTCCGATAAAGAAAAGAGAAAAGAAGGCGGGTGAAAGCCAGTGGGGTTTTGCACCAGCCCCTTTGTATTTCAGAGACCTTTGGTCCTGACCCACCTTTACAGAGGATACAGTTTGTCCCATTGAACAGAAAGCCAGAATAAAAATTATAACGCAAAAGTTTATGCTCTTCGTCTCCTCCGAGAACCGACCTTTCCCACCGTCTTGGGCCAGAAAACGTTATAAAAGTATAAATACATCTGTGTGGCGTTAGAGCAATAATCACTTTGGGGTAAACTTTTTCCTTTAGCAAGGTGGCGGCAAGAGGAAAAAGAGCGTTTCCCAAGGACGATGGGAAGAGCATCGCTGGGAGCGCCCGCGGCACCGAGCTCAGGAACCAGTGCGAAAGCACGGATCTGTGAGTTTTTTTGAATAATCGCAACAACGAGAAAAAAAAAACCAACCAACGGATTAAACTTCAGTCAACTTTGTTTTTTTCTTTTCTTCTTTAAACCACTCGGCTTGTGCGCAAGGCGTCACCCGCAAACGGCCCGGGGGGGGTCCAAGCAGGAGAGTGGTGGGGAGCGGCTTCCCATTGCCTTTGGGGACCACGGGGACCGCCGGCGTCTGCGGGTTGTGTCCTCTCTTGCTCCGCGGACGTGGCATTGTGCTTGTGCATGGGGAGAACTACTTTTCGGAGTGGGCTGGAGGAGAGCAGGCGGCGCTGGCACCCATCAAGGCGGGCTGCCCACGCACCTCCATCCGCGCCCCCGACCCGACTATATACACAGTATATACACACACACACTCGCTCGCAGGGAGAAAGTGTGCCACTGTTTCGCTTTGAATCGCAAGGCAGTATAATGGGAATAAAAAAAACCCCTAGCCACTTCAAAGAGACTAACCCGTGTTTTTTTGTTGGGTTTTGTTGTTGTTGTTTGTTTTTCAGAAGTTGAGCTTGGTGACAGGCCTCTCGCGGCCGCTGTCGGCCAGCTGGTTGGCGATACGCTTGCGGTTGCGCTTGAGCTTGGAGAGGTCCTTGTCGAAGACTTCGCCTGAGCGCAGGGCCGAGACGAGGTCGTCGAATTCGCCACCTTCCTCCCCGCTCTCCTTCGCCTTCCTCGCCTTGCGCTCCCGCTCCCGCTGCTCCTTCAGCTACATGCCATGGTGGGGGGGAAAGGAGACATCTCACCCTTATGCAGGTGGTTGTGGGGGTGCCCAACAGATGTGCGGTGACCCCCAAACCCATGAAACAAGAGTGGTTTCCCACCTCAGTGCTTAGCATGCAAGAGGTGGTCAGGGTTATTGATACAACCCATGGGCTGAGGTCCACAGCCCCATGGCTGCTGTTGGTGGGTCACAGCAGCTCACAGGCAGCACCAGTTCTGCTGCACGTTTTAGCTCCAGGATCTCACCAACCCAAGGTAAATTAAGCAATCAACAGCGAAAAGCAGGTGGGTCTAAGAGCATGGAAGCTCCTTGCCCAGCCTAAAGTGCTCCCTGTGCCACTATGGCCAAGGGCAGCTGTTGGGGGTAGCATGGCATGGTTTCCATCCCCGGGTGTCCTGGGGTTGCTGCCAGACTTGCCGGTGCCCACTCACCTGCGCCTCCATGCGCGCCCGGCGCTCCTCCTCCTCCTTCCTTCTCCTCATGTTCTCATTCTCCTGCTTGGCCTCGGTCACGGCTTGAAGGAACTGGTCAAAGATGCCAAAGAACTCATCGGGCTGCATTTTGTCCGTGTCTTCTCCAAAGTGCTTCACAGCCTTGGAAAACTGGGAGAGAGAAGACAGGGGTACGTCAGTCTTGGAGGTATCCACCACACCAGTGAAACGCCCCATGGGAAGCCTTCGACCTGATAGAGCAGAGAAGTGCTTCCAGCGGCCACAGCTGAGAGCAAGGCTTTGCTTCATCAAGCCTTGACTTAAACATGAAATAAATCATCTGACGTTTTACCTGCTGCCCTGTAAGAGCTGACCTGGATCGCTCCCGAGCTCTCTCTCCTAAAACATCCCTCACACAACCCTTCTTGCCTCTGGCTCTGCTGAGCCTCCCCCCACCCCAGCTCAACTTTATTAACTAAGCAGCAGTAAAAACAAGGAAGCAAAATATTGTGGGACCGAAGACTGAAGACATAAAACTAATAGTAAACACGGCAGGGGAAGGGAAACTCACACTTTTAAGTTTTTCTTTGAAGTATTTTTGGGGTATTATTTATCATTGCCACATGCTCTGCTATTGAAACCAAATGTGTTGGTGAAACTTCTAAAAGACATTTCTGCCTGGGCTCAGGCACAGCCCTGGTTAGGGAAATAGGGAGTTTTCCGGCCTTTCGTGCTGTTTGCACACCATTAATGTAAGGGAGTCGAATGAGGCCACAGCAAGGGTCAGAACAGGACATCCATGATCTGCCGATGTGTCCTGGTCCCCAAGGAGCCTACAAGTCATCCTTGGGACTGACATCCTTTGTTCTCACTTCCAGCTTGAAGGAGACTCTTTGTGCACAGAAAGTTTGTTAAAATTGTGATGGCGCATTCTGGAGATAAGCTCACTTAAAAGAAAAGAAAAACAAAATCAAAGCACAAACAGATTTATAGTTGCTTTGATTTTGTTGGGTAGACCGAGAGGAACATTTTTAAAGCCTGCCTATATGATTTAGTTTTATTTGCGGGAGTGCCCCAGGCTCTTCAAAAGACACCTAGGACGTTTTTATTTCTTTGTTTACTTAAGAGACTTAGCACTTCAAGATGCAGGGAGGAATCTGAGAGGTGCCACTATATAAGTCAAAATAATTGAGGTTATTCTTGTTGATTTTCATCAAGATACTGGATTTTTGCCATGTTACGGGAGATTCTGGTGGGGGGAAAGGCTGAAGATGTTATCCTCGCAGGATATAAAGTTTACAGAATAATGATGTTTCTGTTTTCCTAAGAGAAAGCAGTAACAATTTGAATCTGGACATGTGTTTAAAAAGCAAAGAGCTGGTGCACTTCGCACAGCCCATCCTATCCCATAACCATGGGAACAGCTGTGCTTGCTTCAGAGTGCTTTGATGGGCTCTGGGGACCACAACCAGACCTCTTCCTTCAGATCAGATGCGAAGTCAGTAGAAGATGATACAATTTGCAGAGCATTTGCTACCACCTCCACAGTCCTAACTCACTGCAGGCAAGATCTGCCAGGTTACTGTCAACAGTTTAAAAAGGTGGCCTGGTTTATCCATAGCCTCAGGAAGGCAATGGTCAATCATAATGCCCAAGCATGGGTGGATGGTCTGAAGGACAGTGCCAATTGGACATTGGTACAACCAGGGAGAAGGAGGTGGTGACACTTGGTAACTTCTGTCTTTGGAGAGGTAACTCATGCAGTAGGACAAGGATGGGACCTCTAAAATGGCCTGTGCTGGACTATCTCCCTGCCACTTCAATCAAGATGAAGGCCAGGCCAGGGGAGAGACACTGGAGGACTGTTTTTTGAGGAAATGGAAACTAGCTGTGTGCCTCTGCTGAAACAGGAGAAGCAAAAGGTGCTTGGGAATCACAGATGTCAGCCAGCAGCCACTCCTTTGCTGTGGCTTAAACCAGCCTGGTAGGCAGAAAAGGACAACATGGCAAGAGGACATTGCACATGGCTACAAAGCACTCACCAAGGCATTACTCTGGGGGAGATGAACCTTTTAAGTAGCTTCTCTAACCAGGTCTGAAGTTGGCCTCAATTCATGTCACTGAGCTCCTCTCCCTCTTCTCTGGAGAGAAGAGCTGGGCAGGTCTCAGACCGAAGTTACGCATTGGGTGTTATTTTGCCCTATAGAAGTGGGGTCACTCAGGCAGCCTGGGTTGTCTCTGATATCAACCTCTGGGTGACCTCCTGTCCAGCCTGAAGACCTGGTTGCATTTTTTCCTCCTCTTCCATCAACACCAGACAGAACAGCCTGCTTTCTTGCCACCTTCAGCCTTCATTGGCCAAGATGGCCCAGCTGCCACACTCCTAACTCTAAAGCCACCAAAACTGGGATATTTCCACTTTAAGACACGGAAAGCAAAGCAAGCCCTCTAGGCTTGAGTGAAAGCTCTTCACCAAAACTCAGATCCTCACAAATGACCTATCATCTCCTCCCCTGATGGACACAACTCTCCCAAGGATAGCCCCTGCTTTGCACTTGCAGAAGATATCTCATGGTATCTCACGGCTTTCTACAGCACATTTTGTGTCCTAGAAGCAGTCTGTTGGCCTGACCTGCGATCCCCTGGCGTGTTGGGTTGTGGAGCAGGAAAAAGGCCCCGGGGACAGACAGGGATGTACCCACCCACCCACTCCAAACAAACCACAAAGAGCAGCCCAGCACCTTTCTCATGTCAGGGTCTCAGCAGGACACTTGCGTGATCTTGTGTGGGAGGTATCTGAGACGTTAACACACAGCATGTGCTCTGGGAAGGCCAGGACCATCCCTCCTCTGTCAGCTGGAGGAAAGGCTGAAATGCTACCCAGCTCTCAAGGACGTTGGTGACCTTACCAGCTCTTTTGCTTCCATCAGAAGATCTTCGACATCCGAGAAGCTGAAGCTGGCTAATGTGATGAACTGGCTGACGACAGACACAAACTTGTCACCTGTTTGCTGAACCTGAGACTTCTGGAAGTCCAGCTCCTTTGGGGAACAAAAATGTAAATCTGGTCAGACCCTGGCTGATGGGGAACACAAATACCATCGGTCTCTGGTAGTGCCTTTGGGTGTGTGCCTGTATCAGAGCCACAGGTACTGGCTGCACCACCACCACTGCTCCCTCTTGCCATGTGTGAGACCATGGATTATCCTGTTTTACAATATCATGCCTGCAGTACGCTTTTAAGGCCAAATCCTGCAGGAGAGATCGTGGAAGCAGCATAATTTAGCAAGACAGCGAGTCCTTCGGGATACCTCCACCATTTCATCACCATTCCAGCCGGGCTGCAGAAGCGCTCCAGCCTGAGCCCCAGCCCGCTGCGGTTTTACAGCCAAAGAGAGACCCCTCGGCACATCACAGGTTCTCCACGGCCATCATCATTAGACTTACTCAGCCTCCCTTCGCATATTAGATACAAATGATGCACATGCCTAACCACATACAGTAACTTCAGTGCCAAAACAGCCCTAAGAGGACAGGCGCACGTGCAGGGCCGGAAGGAAAGACAAACAGATTTCCAGGATGTGAGATAAAAGCAGCTTTGCTGGGAGCTCCCTCGCCTGCCTCCCTACGGAGGGATGCCGTGGCACTTGGAGCAAGGCTGGACTATATTTGATTTAAATAGTACTTACAGTCTCTACCGCTTTCAGGCCGCTCCTCAGAGTGTTTATTTCTTTCTCCAGCTCAGTCATGCTGTTGGAAATGGCAGGATGTTAATTTTCAGCCTTCCCCAGCAAATTCTACAGCTTTCTGACCAACTCAACCGTGTTTTTCCACTGAAAAGACCCCAGCACTGCACACATTGCCTCCTGTTTGCAGACCAGCATGTTTTGAACAGCAAAATGGGCTGACAGCCTCAAAGCTAGGACAACCACCCATCTCAGAGTGGCTGCAGTTGCTTGTTTTAAAGCAAAGCACTTTTCTGTATTTTTAATCAAGGGGACTGTGCAGGCTTAGCAAGCTCAGCAGCCTCCAGACCTCTCCAAGTAAAAGGAGAGCTCGGGAGAGGGTTTTGCTGGGCACAGATTTCTCTTCCCCTCTCAAGGGCCAGCAGAAGATAGGCTTGATGCCCCGTTGCACAGTGGACAATTTTTCAGGGAACCATGGTTAGGTGAATGCCATGCAAAGCATCCTTCCGAGCAGCAAGGATTTCATAAAGGGAGACAACCCAAATATAGAGAAACAAAAATAAATCATCGCGTCTGGTGCTGACTGTGTTTACACAAGGCTCAAGCCCCTGATGAGCGTCAAGTTCAAGTGCTTATGGCTTTCTACCACTACATCTGAGTGGAAGCTTTCTCACAAAGGCTCGATGACCACAGGCTTGATGTCTTTCCAGGGGTGTCTGTCCTAGGGCTGGGGTCCCTGGAAACGCTGACGTCAGGTCATGGGGCAAGCTTTTCTGGCAGGTTTAGTCTGGGAAAATGCAGTTTTGGGAGCCCTGTGCTCCAGCAGTTCATTACTAGCGGTGGGATTGACAGAGGCGGCAATTTTGCTTCACAGCTGCAGGGCTGGGGGGAATTTAGGGTTTTCCAGAGCTTTAGAAACTTTTTGGTTTTACTCTAGATTGGACCAAACCCAAATATTACATATGGTGTCCAGTTTAGAGCAAAATGATGAAGTTTAGGGGGAAAAAAAAAACCTCTATGCAGACGTTTTCTTTCCCATACGTGTATCTGTACAACAGCTGCAGATACAGGAGCATGAGAAAGCCAGAGCCTCCACTGGCGAGGAGCGTGCCCTGCTGAACCATGTTCTCAGCCAATGCCTACGAGTGCAGCCGCCACACGCTCCTCCTCGCACACCAAGATTTGTCCTGTCACTTTGTTTAATCCCTGTGGCTGACAATTATTTTACATTTTAGATGTGAGGATGCTTGCTTTGGACATTACAGATCTTCCATGGGGAAGCCACTATTGCTACAAGAGCACTTTGAAACTTGAAAGACCTTTGAGCTGCCATAAACGCTGTACATATTTGCCATCCCCCCTCTAAAAAGGTGCAGTTTCAGGCCCTTTCATGTCCCCAGCTAACATGAACGCGTGCTGACTGCAGAAACGTGTGATCTTTGCTGTTCAGGTCCCCGAAGCAGCAAAGCCCATAAGCTCCCACTGAACTTTAAAACTGAAACAGAGCCTCATTGATTTCAGAAGGACTTCAGCACATACTTGAGGGCTTTGCAACGCAACAGCAGATTCCTCCTGCACTTAAAAGTTCAGCGTGTGTTTAAGGGCTTTGCTAAAGGGGGGCCTCCACCGGCAAAAAGACAGCGGCAGCCTGCTCCGAACAGGTCACCGGGAGGCGGGCAGGGTTTAAAAGCTTGTTGCAAACACCAGAAGCTCTGTGTTGGGGGTGAAACAAGGGCCAGGCAGGACCCGGAGGCAGGTGAGCCCCTCACACCGCTGCCTGGTCCTGCTGTCACTGCAGGCAAAGCCTCCCCACCACACGCAGATAAACAGCTGCCCTTTATCTGCAGCCACACTGCAACCGCTTCCTCCCGGATTACTTAATGTACCATTAGAAATTAATTAAATGCTTCTGCGGTGAGATAACAACAGGAAACGGCTGCTCCAAGCAGCTCCCCTCCCTTGCTGTTGGAGGCTTGTAGCCCTTTGCTGCAAGGGCCGAGATTTAAAGCCACCAGGTGATGTTTGCTCCTGCCTCCAGGGCTGCTCTCGGGCCAGTGTGGCCACAGCAGAGGGCCCAGCCCTGCAGCCAGGATGCGGCCAGGAGTGCAAGCAGGGGATGGTGACATGGAAAGGTAGGCTGAAGCAATGGGACAAGTACTCCCAGCACTCCCTAAGCGCCACCTAAATCCCTGCTTACTTGACTTTGGCTGCCTGCGGGATGTCTCGCAGCTCCTCATGCAGGCGGAGGACTTTGGGATATTTCTTTTCAACAATTGTGATGAGATAGTGCAGAAGGGTGATGTTCCTAGGAGAAAAGAGCGGCGAGGTCAGCGTGGTGGCACTGTGGGGAGCCAAGAGCTCAGTCAAAAACCCTGGTTAAATCTCAACTCTGGTAATGAACTGTTTTGGGATTTCTGCAAGGATGCTGCTCACTGCCTGTCTGAGGACATGGGATGGGTCTGTCCCATGCACAGCCATAGTGCAGAGCAGCCTGGTCCCTCCACAGGAGGGACCCAGGGGAGGTGACTTGAGCATCACCACTCCTGTCCTCCATTGTCTTTACTGATGACCAGGCAGGTTTGAGACCTGACCCAGCTCCTCTCTCTCTGTGCACAGAGCTCGGCAAGGAGAGTGAACCAGGTGATGGCTGCAGCAGCTTGGGGGGGCTGCAGAGGTGGTTCCCGTGGAGAGAAACCCCTGGGACCCCTCCTCCAGCCACTGTGCCACAGCACGATGGCTATTGGCTTCTCAAAGGGGGGAAAAAGCATTTGGAGGATGATCCTCCCAATCAGCCTTGGCTCCCGTTTAGCCAGCCCAGGAAGGAAAGCCCCCATCGATCCCCACACTGACATGCAGCTCGGCTTCCCTCAAAATCTGTCCACTCCAAACACAGGTGCTTGCACCATCGGATGTGCCAGATGGGGTGGCAGGAGGGAGGGGACCGCTCCCACCTACCCATGTCCCAGAGGCAATGCTACAGGTCCCTCCGTTACCCCAGCATCCTGGGGGCCACAGACGCTACCGAGGACGAGAGCAGGGGCTGCTCACTTGTCAATGCTGGACTTGGTGTCCGCGATCTTGTTGAGGCTGGAGATCTTAAACCCAAAGGCGTTGCCCCTCTGGCCTTTGTTCATGTAGTTCCCGAAGGCTAGGACCACCTCCAGCAGCTGCTGGAGGCTGCTGCTCTGCAGCACCGCCTTGGAGCCTGCACGGATGGCTGAAAGCAGAGAGTTGCAGGACGTTACCCTCTGCCACGACAGCACACCGGACCCCTTTCCTTGCAGCAACCCTTTGGTTCCCCCGTGGCCAAAGAGTGACCACTAGCGCCCTCCCTTCCCCTGCATCACTGCAACCTCCATGCAGACCAGGCTCGCCCTGGCACAGAGGGATGCTCTTCCTACAAATGCTCCCCATGCTGGCACAGAGCCCCTTAGTGACCTTAGCAGGTCCAGTCACTTGCCTTCCACCTTGGGTTTGACTTCTGCAACTCTCTCTGCAAACTTCTTCTTGAAGTAGAGGGACTGCAGCCTTTGCTGATAATGGTTTATCCTGGAAAAAAAAGAGATGCAGGTTAAGCTTTGCTTGCTCCAGGCAGAGCTCAGTTGCTCTGCTGCTCGCAGCTGTGCTTACAAAGCACGCTTGAGCCACAGTGATTAAAAAATAATGACCGCATTTCTTCCTGAAACTATGCTGGGATGGGAAAAAATGACAACTGAAGCTACAGCTGTCCTGGGGTGGATCCAGGTGGGCTCTTAAGCACATGCTTAAGCCTATCCTTAACTCATCAGGTTCAACAAGCACATTTTTACACCCTATTGCTATGAACAAACAGTTCATTTACAACCACTCCTTAGCAAAGATGCTGATGAAGTCTGGGCTCACAATGGCTTTGTGATGAGCTGTGGCTGGACACAGGCACACGAACTATCAGCACTAACAAAACTGGACCTTCAGGTCCTCAAAATAATGGCCTGGGCCAGAAAGCCACCAACACAGCCCAATCCAGCCCTTTCCTGGGCAAGTTAGGGATGGCTCTGCTCATGTCAGTTGTATTTAGGCTAAACAAGATCCCAGTTGTACACAAATTGCAGTCTGATTTGAGTCATTTGGACCAAGGACCCATGGGAGACGTGCTCACAGACAAGGCCATGGGCTACACTGTCATTGGGCTAATCAGAGGTGACAAAGATATCACACTTGCTTACAGACCACAGGGCAAATTAAAAAGCTGTGCTGGAAATCAAGGAAAATATTTGCATTGGCATGTTGTGCATTCCAAAAGATGAAGGCACAGGAGCAACACTTGGGCAAGAGACTGTGAAGAAGAAAGGTGACCTGCGATACGAAAGCTAATTCTGAGCATCTTCCAGCCCCAAGGGCTCAGGTCTGAACTTCACAGCTCTGTCCTGCCTGTCTTTGATACTCAGCAACTACATGGTGCATTGCCCCCGTGTTCATCGGTGCATTTCTCAGGGAGGACAGGAGTGTTTCTATTTTTGATCTCCCAGATCTCAAATTGTGAAACTCACTGACTTTGCAAACAAGTGACTTGCTTGAAGTTCAGCTAAGAAATTCAAAGAGCTCAATACTCAGTTGGATGTAAATAAGGAGCTTCAAGATTTTAAACCAGCACTTCTAGAGGATGTGCATGCAAAAGATAAGGTTATTCATCCCTGAAGACTTCTAAGCCTCAAATGATTGCTACCAGGAGCAGAAAGAAATGACATTTCCTTTCTGTCTCAAATATTCTCAGGAGCCTCAGGGACAAGTCATTCCTGAGGTGAGGAGTGGGATTCATCTACACAGCAGTGCAAAATTTACATACATCAGTCTTGAGTATTCATTAGGATATGTTCGTGTGAAGGGGAAAGGAGCGCTGTGTTATCATTCCAACAGCACTTCCCACATGGACCACGATGCAGATGATGCAGTCTTTCGCAGAGTTGTGCCAGACTGAGCATTTCTCCGCCGAATGAGAGGGCAAATGTGCTGGGACATGACCTGGGAAGCCAACACCTCTCTCCAGTGGATCCATCTCCCCATCCCTCCCCCCTGCTCCATCCAGCTGCTGGTTGTCTGGGATGCACAGCCCTGATTTTAGGAGCACAGCATCACAAGCAACCCTTATGGGTGGGAGCCCCTTGCTTGCCCTCCTGTCCCTTTGGCCTGCTCATTTCTTGATGCGAAAAACAGTAAGCAGGGCTTATTTCCCAACCAGGCTCCATGAAACAGCCACCTCGGAAATGGCCCATGCAGCCACTGGCCAAAACACGTGTCCCCTGGGCCACCAACCTGCTCATTTCGAAGAGGAACCGGTCAGCCTTGGCCATGCGGTCCAGCTCGTGCTTATGCTCTTCCAGCAGGTCAATGTCACCCTTCTCAGGAACAAACTTCAGGAGCTAAACGGGGGAAAGCACACTGGTGGACATGAGGTCCATGCACAGCTTTTCAGGGGAAAAATGGTGACTGTCACTTGAATGTATGTACAGAAAGTGACCCCAAGGCACCTATGAAATAAGTGTTACTGCTGTCCCTGCGACCTCCTGTTACCCCATCACATTAGTGTCCCTTGCTTCTGCCCTGCCATCCCTCTGGTTTTACAACAGATGTACTGTGTCTGCTCCACAGTGGTTTCAACATCCACTCTGCCAGAGGAGATCTGAGAGACTCTCATTTGCTGCAACTCTACCTATTTGCAGATGGAAATTTTGTGCAATGAATCCTCCCATGTCTCTGCTGAAAAGGCAATTACCAGCCTAGCTTTAAGGACAGGTGAATAAAATGCTTCCAAAGGGATTCAGAGGGGGTGAAAAACGGGATTCCCTTTTTGAGGACTGCACAAATGCTGAACAAGCTTTCAAAACTAAAACCCCACCGAGCACGAACTTCAAGCCGCAGACTCAAAATAGGCAACTGGCCCAGCCTCGATGTCCCAGGGCAGACCCAGGTACAGGCATGGCACGTGGAGGCCATGCTGCTCCCGGCACCGATGCTACGACCGAGCTGCTTTCCTGCTGCTCCAGCCCACTTGGGTGGTTTTCCAACATGCGGCTGGTAAATAATCTGGGACCTCGACACACTTCTCAAAGTTGCGGTTTGGTCCTGAGTGCCTTGCACAGCACGGTCTCAGCATGAGGCAAACACGGAAGAGCACAAGACACGTTGCCCACCTGCTCCAGCATGTCTTTCGGGAGGTCCTCCTGCTCGTCCATTGTCAAAATCGCTCGTTTGATCTCCTCGTTCGAGAGTTTCAGCCTGGGAGGTGGAGGGGAAGGAGAGTTATTCCCAGCCCAGCAATTGGGCAAGGTTAAGGAGCATTTCCTTACACACCCATGCAACATGAACAGGCTAACTCCTGGCCAGCAGCATCGCAAATAACACTACACAGCATGTTACAAAGAAGGACGTGCGAGAAACTTGGCAGGGCCATGCCCTGCCAAGGCACAGCAGAAAGCAGCCCTGGCCCCGCTGCGACAGGGGGTCAAACCCAATAGCCAATTCCTTCTTCCCCGCACTGCAGCTGTTGTCGCCTATTTTATAGTATTTTATATAATTATTGTAAGTAGCATATTATACATATATTAAAAATATGTATGTAACTCTTGCCCGTAGCAATGCTGCTCCTGCAGTGCCAGCATCCCCGAGGGCCATGGGGCCAGTGGGGGTCACGCTCCCCATTGGCAGCACAGCCCAGCCCAGGCTCAGGAGCACAGCTCAGCACTGCTCCTGAACCCGTTGCCACAACCCCTAAGGAAAATTTGGCCAATTTCTGCTGCTTTTCTTGGATTTGAATGTTGCCTTCCCCACCTCTCCCAGCTGCCTTTGGCTGGAGTCTCCCTGTAGGAAGAAAGAGAAAGAAATCCAAAATTTGGGGAAACGGATGCTCAGCATCCCAGGAAACCCATCAGGTTTTTTTTAGAGGGGTGGGGATTCAAGGTGCTTTGAAGTGTAACAGGTTGGAAACCAGCCCTCCCTCCACCTTTTTCTTCCTCCACTTCACGTAACAGGAGTTGAAGATGTAGCCTCTAATTGGGGATTTCTAAAACCACAGACCATTGTATCACAGCAAGCAACAATGGGCTGGTCTTCCCCCAGCAGCCTGCACCGAGCTGAGGCAATAGATAGAAAGATGTCCTCAGCTCTTCCTGGGCTACAGCAGCCATTAATTACAGTTTAACATGTCTGCAGCACACCCCGTGACCGCTCCCTGCAATGACTTTGATTGCAAAACCACACATATTTTTCTTCACGTTTTTGCATTGTGGTTGAGGAAATAATCTAAATGCAGAAGAGGGAAAGCCCAGAAACTCCTGCAACTCTGCTAGTACCCTATCTCTTGCCCAGCCTGCAGTGATGGTTAAAGCCACTGCAATAGGTACGGTTTAAAAAAAAATCCCCTGTTCTTGCATGCAGGGAAAAGTCGCACAGTTGAAAAGACCCGTTTGTGGGCTCTAAGGAAACCCATCACCCCAGTCTTGGTGATCAGTGCTGCCAAGGGATGCTGAAACACTGGATGTGGCTCAAAGCTGAAACCAGAAACACATCCTATGGCAGGATGTAAGACCTTGTGTCAACATGATCAGCAGATCAAAAAGAAGATTGGGAGCTGACTTGATCATCCCAAGTAATTAAACAAGGAGGGTATTTTTCAACCTGGCATCTCTTCAGGGAGCAGACTGAGACTGTAGAGCTGGCTTTTGGAAGATGAAGCTGAAGCAGGAAGGGTGCTGGTCTCTAAGACCAGGGTAGCAAGAGCTTGGTTTAGCTTGAAATCTTTTGCTCAAGCCCTGAAGTGAAGGATTAGCTTTATTGAGGCTGGTGGATCTTACAGACCTGGCAAGTAAATATTTGTTCCTTATGAGCTCATGTTTCTCGTCCCGTACCCAGTCCTCTCTCACCTCCTGCTCGAGGGAGCCCGCCCAAGAGAGGGTTTGTTAAACAAGGAGTGAGTGAAAATCTCAGCTCGGCCAGGGGATGAAGCACAAAGGTTGCACTGAGCAGTGGCCAGGACAATTGCAAGCATCACCCCACAAGGAGCAAACCCAGGATCCATGGAAAATATCCCCTCTGATGCTTGCAGTGATGAGCAGCCACATCCTGGGGACACCCTACCTGTCCCGTATGGGAGCAGTGGCTGGGATGGACGTGACCTGAGGTGGGACAGGAAGCTGCAGGAGGACTCCTGTTACACCCAAGCAGTGACATGAAAGCTCAGACCACCAACAAATGTCACATCAGTCCCCACCCTGGTGAAAAGCAGACACTGGCTGGGTTTGAACATTTGGGGAATCCCTTGGAAGCAAACAAGCTCCTAGGAGAAAGGGGCAGGTAGAGCTACCCCTCGTCCAAAGCCAAAGTGAACACCTAAAGCACACACATTCCACCGTGATCGTCCAGGAGGGTGGTGAAAGATAAGGGTGATTTTTGTAAGCCCTGCTCATTAAAAGCAAAGTCAATTATAGAATATATTTAAAAAAAAAAGAGGCTGAAAAAACTTTTCTCAGGAATCATCAAAACCCAGTGCCAAGAACAAGAGCCTGCCCCAGCATCGGCAGAGAGCAAGCATGAGGCGCCAGAAGAAAACAGCTTCTCAGACAATTTGATGGGAAAGGGGCCAGTGAAAGCTAGAAGCTTATCTATAACCACAATAATTATCATTGTTGGCAGCAGCTGTCGAACGCAAGCCGTCTGAGAGGAACGGGGTCACAGGACTTGCTGTCACAAGGATTTAAAGCCAGCAGCCTGCCTATGCGAAGTGACAGCTCGCCAGCCTGACAAGCGCGGGGCTATTTTGCGTGGCTTTTGTAGAATCCTGCAGAGGACGTAATAAGTGTGAAGGGGAAAAACGAATTCCACAGGGAAAGGGACGCGCCCTCTTGAAAAGCCACATTCATTTGAGAAAAATGTTCCACGCCACCTTGCCTGAGAGAGGAATCAAACGAGCCATTCACCACCGGCACAGGCAGAAAGCGATGGAGTAAGGGCTTGATTTGCATCTTGCAGAACACAGCACTAAAAATACACACATGTACACAGGGAGCAAAAGCAAGGACATGGTGTGTTCACGGAGGAAGACCCAATAACGCACTGACATTGCCAAAGCGTTCTCAGAAAAAAAAAAAAGGAAGAAAAAAGCAAGTGTTAAAAATATTCTTGTGCTGCATTACAAGCCGCAGGAAAATCCAGTGATCTCACTGTACAGTAATTTCTCCCAAAGCAAGGGAAACAGGCAAAAAAATAAATCTACAGAGAGAGATAAAGTATCTTGCTGGCCGTAATCTTTCCACGCTGCAAGCCAGACAATGCCTGGTGAGCTTACAAACGTCTGGGCTAAATCAGGGGCCAAGCTTGCAGGTCCTTTCGCATGTGAAAGTGCTTGTCCCCGTGGTGGCCATGCAAGCAAGGCAGGAGAGCAGCAGCCCGGCTGCAGTGAGCCACCCTGTGAGACCAGTCCCTTTGCAACACTGGGACCAGGAACCCACTGCTCTGCCCAGGTTAGGGATGGGCAGCTGGGGTAGGCAGAGATGAAAGGGTTTGCCCAAGGTCACATGGAGCCTGCTGGAGATACAGGGGCGGGACCTGAGCCCACCAGCAGGATGCTTGGGCTTCATCCTAACACTGCCCTTCCTTTTAGTTGCTTGGCATCAAGAGTAAATTGCCCAAAGGGATTCTGGGGAGAGAAACTCGATTGTGGTCCCTTGCAGAAATGGGGGAAGGAGCAGATTTGGCTGCTGCTGCAGTGCTAGAGAAATGCCCGGCCCAGCTGGCCCCTCTGCCTGCGCATCCCCGGGAGCACCATGGGACGAACCCCAAAGCACCTCCAAAGCAGCGGCTGGCACAAGGTACTGCTTCCCCAGAGCCACTCGTCCCCACAGGGCCCCGATCCTGCTGACTGTGCTCAGGAAAAGCCGTATGAGTCCTGGGGACCACCCTGCAGGGCAGGTCTGATCCCGCTTCTCCCCTAGGAAACGACCCAAAAGGGAGGGCAGACAGGCAGCAGCCTCCATCATGCCTTTTTTCTGGGATTAATTACTGGCGACTCATTTCCAGCCATCACTTTCTTGGAAGCGAAAAGTTTGCTGGTGAGATGAAACTAAGACCTTTACTTGGTAAGACATGCACGATGCCTTTGAAATTAAGTGCTTGGGTAGCTCCCCTTCCCACCGAAGGGGCTATTTGTGTGCTTAACTTTCAATTACACACTTAAACCTCTGGCTGAATTACACCTAAACCCACTCTGACTATGCTCAGCCTAAGTATGCCAGGGAGCAGCCCAGCCAGTGCCTCAAATCCCATCGCTTTACTTGCTAATAGCTGGCTGCCATAGACGTACTCATTTGCCCGCTGCTTTAAACTCCACTTTCATCATCATCCTTTTTATTTGGACTGCTAGGAAGTATGAAAATCACCAGAAGCAAACCAGAGCAGAGACAGCCATAAACACGGCAATTTTACCACCGAACGCTGCAGTACACGGCTCACTTCACTCATCGCTCCTGCTGCCCGTGGGGCTGCAGACCACCTCCGGAAGAGCTTGAAGAAGCACCAGGGACTGCGAGTTACCCACCCAGAGGGTTTTTTTTTTTTTTCAGACATCAGCCTCTGCCTGCTTTCTAGGGAAGGAATCCAGCCAGGCTGCCCAGGCGAGGCACCAGCTCCTGCGACCCACGGTCGAGGAAAGCAAAGAATTCGGGCGCTGCGGCTGCAAGCCCAACCTGCCAGTGATGCTGCTCCATCCCAGCCGGACCTGAGTGGCACAAAAGCTTCTGCGCTTCCAGGCAGCAGAGTGCATATTTCTGAATGGAGCTATATTTTACTGCTGTTGGGATTTTTTTTTCTGGGTGAGTCAGAAACAAGTGGCATTTTCTGCTGCTTTTTGGGTTTTTTTTTCAAGTAGCTGCGCTGATGGTTGATCCTTTCAGACCACCGCAGCCTGGCTTCTCCTTTCTTATTGGTGTAGTTTATCTTGCCAAAAAAGGCCCTTTTCATCCTCTTGGCAGCAATCTGGGGATTGGATTAAATTGCTCGTAGTAGCGCTGAGCCTGCTGGGTGAGGGGCACGTGGGAGGCTGTCATCCCAGCAGGGCTGGGCAGCTGGAAGAGGGGGACGTCCCCTTCCCGAAATCCAGATGTGGCACGGGACACCTGTGCAGGCAGCCAGGCCCTGGCTGAATTACGCTGCCGCTCCCTGCACCCTGCCAATACCCAGTGCTTTTCCCAGCCTAACAGATACTCTCTTCAACCGCCACCAAAGAGCAAGAGGAAGATAAGAGGTGAAATCAAACACCCTCCCATCCCCTATAAAGGCTCCCTGGGTACCCCAGCCCTTTGGGGCCTTTCCAGGGACGCTAAATTGCCACGTACCCAGTTAATCGCATCTCCCTCCCCGTGCCACCCCGCCACGAATGGTGTAAGGCTATAGCTGGGTTCAGGTGTCCCTGGCTCTCCTCCCATGCTGGCTCCTGTCATTAAACCCGCCCTGGGGACAAGGAGCATCCCCCCCAGCCCAGGGCAGGTTATCAAGCATCCCCCTACTCCCCGGAGGGCGAGAAGGCATTAAATGTACCTGGAGAGGAGGATATTGCAATTCTGAGCTCTCCGGCCGTCTATGACTGAAAGCTCCTTGACTTTATGCCGGGAACTCAAGGTGTCATCGATAGCATCTTCCTTCTACAAAAAAACAGGGGGGGAGAAAAAAAAGGCCTGGAGAAAAGCCATGAAGAAGCAAAGACATTTAGTACTCTCAGCACACAGCAGCATGATACACAGCGGACCCCCATTAATCAGGAGTGTCACCACGGGTTACGGGTAAAACCCATCGCCTGTAACTGAAACACAGTAAGTCGTTTCATAAACCACAGCTGGCTTTGAAGCCACTGGTTAGAAATGTAAATATTTTCTCAGACAGGGAAGATTTAAGAATCTGCAAACACACAGGCGCTGCTGAATAAATAAAGCCGGGCTTTCTTAGCACACATATTTGTGATACTTCATTAAATCTTCGCATGAAATATTTCATTACGGGCTGCTGCACACACTCAGCATCACTCTTGTTCTTCACCCCCACTCCAAACATCTGCAGTCACCCTTCACGCATCAGTCCTCCCGAGCAAGCTAACCAATACAAGCTACCAGACTTGCAAACACAACCTGCAGCATTTGCTGCTCTTTCAAGGAAATTCTCCCCAGATAAGGGATTTGAAAGCAGGAATCTGTGTGGCATAAGCACCTACATCTCCTAAGCAGCTTAAATATGTTACCTTCAAATGAGTAACAATATACCAAATTGCAGTTGCGGGCAAATGGGCAGATCTACATAACAGCAATCTTGCAGGGTTGCCCAAGGGGTTCATGTTGCCCCGGTTTTAATTTATCATATCGCATGTTTTAGTAAGGTTAATCAATTAAAAGCCGGCTATTCAATCCTTCTGGAAGGAACACAACCTGGAGCTGCAAGGTCCCACGCGCTACAGATCCGCACTAAACGTCTATGAGCGTAGGGGACCTGGCACACAGCCACTGCACGGGTTGAGAGTGAGCACAGAAGTTCCCATTTTTTATTCTTTTTCTTGTTTGAATGAAAAAAACCCCAGCTATAAGAAGCGGGAAGCTGCTGGGACAGGCGGTGCAGAGCGAAGGCAGTGGCAGGTGAAGGAAGGCGAGCCCCACGTCACCTACCACCAGCTGCCCCTCTCGTGCGCCTTGCCTGCTCTGACTGTGATGAAACAGAGAGCTTCAACCCATAGGCAGGAGTTTATTTATTTCCATCCTTTGAAAAGCAAAAATGCTCAGAGGTAGGAGCTTCTCTGAGTTGAGCTGCATCTGAAAACCCTACCCCTGGTCTCAGAGGTTGGCTTCAACTTGCGGCCAGACAGCAGAGAGAGCAGCTTTGTACTTACCAGCCTCCCCAGCATCAACTTTCAAGTTGCTCCTCCTGGTGGTCTTTGTACCTCTCTGATTTAACCCCCACTTTGCCGCAGGTTAACCCCCCCCCAGCACTGCGCATGTCCCTTGAGTCCCCAGCCCCGCGCTCACGCTGCCCTCGCCGCTCGAAGGCACCGGGCTCCTGTGGATGCTGGCTTACCTGTCTGGAGTTACCGTTCACAAAGAAGTCCTACGGCCATAGCAGAAGCATGGAAAAAGGCAGTAAAAACACATGCAGTTCAGTGATCTCAGAGAAACCAAAAGGATTCAAAGCACAGTCAAGGGAAGGGTGCAACACGGGGAGCTCGGCAGCATGGGGAAGCACTTGGGGTTTGCCAGCGCCAAAATAGGGGGGATGCACATGAAAATGTGGTGAGGATTAAAGGATGCGCAGAAAGGGAGGGCGGATGGGAGAGGGAGAGACAGCTCCATGAATGGATCAGGCCAAGGTGCTGGTGTGCAAGGAGGTGAGGAGGGGCCATGGGACAAGGTGGGAGGATGTTGGCCAAGCCCTGCCACCACTCTGCATAAGAGTCAGCAAGTGCTGGCCCAAAGGCACAGCACTGCTCGGACTGCTGTGCCAGGGAAGAAAATTGCTAGTTTTTGCGAATCCGAGAGACTGAAATGCCAACGCGACTGCCAGGAAAAACAGGGCTTTCAAGTGGAAATAACGAGAGGCTCATCCCGGAGCAAATCTGGCCGCAGCAAAACTTTACCATTTGCCGTGGCAACACATTTCCCCTTGATTTCTCCTCTGACAGAGACAACCCCCCTTCTCCAGGGCTTGGCAGCCTGGCCAAATGCCACCCCGACACACCAACAGCACCACGCTCCTCTGAAGACCTGGTTGTCCTGCTGGGCTCCCCCCACCAGCCTGGAAGCACGCATGGCAAAGCCAGCACCACACGCGTGCACGCACGCACGAGGGTTTTACCACCTCGTTCCCTGGGCTGCATCTTTCTTTTTTTTTTTGTACTTGGCTCAAGAGACCATCCAGCAGCTCCATGATGGGGAGGGAGGTTTCAATGGTGCATAAATGGCTTGTTTTATTTTTTTTTTTAGTGAAAAGAGAAGGCAGGCAGTGAGCAAAGGAGGTAAGTGGGTCCAAACGCAGTTGGTTTACAAGGGCGCTTCCCCTTCAGCCCCTCTGTGCCAAGGCGGCCAATGGCCCATGTACCTCGTTCGAGTTCATCATCTCCAAACACAGCCCATCACTGGTGCCTTTTTAAAGGAAACTTTTTTACGCAGGTTTTCCCCTTACCAGCTGCCAAGGCTGGATCAGCCCAGGACCCACACATGGCTCTGGGCAGGAGGATGGGAAAGGGCTCCATTAGATGCCACCGAACACCCAGGGCTGGGGGACCACCACCCACTGGGGGCTGAGCTGTGCTGACTGCAAGCCCCTGGCTGAAAAACAATGCATCAGGCTTTCCTCAGGCTCACAGAAATGTTGTGGCCATGAAGCAGAACAAGACGTGCCAGGAGGCAAGGAAACTTCAGCCAAGAAAAGGAGCGACCGACCCTTTCTTTGGCAGAGGGATGGGCACCCATGGGGTGCAGCGCGGGCACCCCGGCGCAGCACTGTGCCGAGCGGTTGCCTCAGGCAGCGTCGCACCCATCTACGTAGAAACACGTGTCGAAGAGCTGCCACGACCCTCCCCAGGCGCAGAGCTCTGGCAATACCACCACGCTGGGGGCTTTGCAAGGCAAGGGGAACCTGCAGACCCTGAATAAGGACACCCGAGCTGCCACTGCTGTACTTCAGGGAGGTTAGATGAAAACCCATACAATTTAGCTGGATGTGAGGCTGTTGCAAAGGCAGAATTAACTCCGTGGATCAGTGTCCTGGTTTCAGCTGGGATAGAGTTAATTTTCATCTTGGTAGCCGGTATGGGGCTGTGTTTTGGGTTTAGGATGAGAACAATGTCGATGATACGCTGATGCTTTGGTTCTCGCTAAGTAGTGCTAAGCTGTTGCTAAATAGGTGCTAAGTGGCGCTCACACTGGTCAAAGACTTTTCAGCTTCCCCTGCTCTGCCGGGTGCACAAGAAGCTGGGAGGGGGCACAGCCGGGGGGGTGCTGACCCAGACTGGCCCAAGGGCTATTCCATACCATATGACGTCATGCTCAGTATATAAGCTGGGGGAAGAAGAAGGAAGGGGGGGGGACATTGGGTATGATGGCGTTTGTCTTCCCGAGTAACCGTTACATGTGATGGAGCCCTGCTTTCCTGGGGATGGCTGAACACCTGCCTGCCCATGGGAAGTAGGGAATGAATTCCTTGCTTTGCTTTGTTTGCGTGCACGGTTTTTGCTTTGCCTATTTAACTGTTCTATTTTATTTTACTTCAATTATTAAACTGTTCTTATCTCAACCCACGAGTTTTCTCCCTTTTACCCTTCTGATTCTCTCCCCCATCCCACTGGTGGGGAGTGAGCGAGCGGCTGCGTGGTGCTTAGTTGCTGGCTGGGGTTAAACCACGACAATCAGTCAAGGTTGTAAAGGATTGGTGTTTCATAAAGCAACCTCTTCCCAGCAGGCTCCTTTGTGGGACAGACACAAAGCACACCTACAAGCAGCAACAGTTATCTTCTTGTTCGTTTAACTGGTCCTTAACTAGGAAGCCCTCCTTCCATCCCGATGCTCAGAACTACCCCACGCTGCTCAGACTTGCCCTACGCTGCTGGAGAGAAGAAATACAGGGTGGTCCTCCTGCAGTCCCCTGCTCCAGGAGAGGGAGGGCTCCCTATGCATTAAGGTAGAGAAGAGGCTTGTTACAAAAACCCTCCCTCTCTGCCTCAAACCACCTCATCTCTGCCTCTTTCCCTTGCATAAACCGTGATTAGCCTCTGCTGCAGGATGGCGGTGTAAGAAGGAGCAGCTTTAAATCTGCTGTCACCATCCCCACAAACGTTCCCCACCCCTGCTGCCCCTGGCCCCTGCGCAGGTCACTCTCGCTTGCACGGAGGAGCTGGAGGCTTTTCTTTCATCCTTTTTTGGGAGATGAATTCTTTCCCAGCTCACTGCTAAGCCCCTGGTTCAACAACATGTATTTTTTTCCACTTGGCCCCGGCTCTTTTACATCACTCACCGCTGCGGGACCTGCCAGGACTGCCCTGGCTGTGTCACTGCCACTTATCAGCATCACTCCCAGCCTCTTTGCCTTCCAGGCTCTCAAAACATCTCCGACAGAGGCGCAGACCCTTGCGTAGCACATCTAAGCCCCGATGGCCCTAGACTTGCTTTTCCCCATCACCGCATGCACGTCCTGAGGCAGCTACCCCCAGTCCTGCTGGGTCCTCATGCCACAGTCTGAAACACAGAGGTCCTGCAGGTTTTTCTCTTGTATTTAGCAAGATTGGTAAACACTGGTACCACACACAGCTGCGGGGCCGAGACCTCTGCCAGGGATGGGGACATCTGCAGAGCTTCAACAGGGAGGACGGGGAGGATACAGGCTCTCCTGACAGCACAGGGTAGGGATGCTCCCAGGCTGAGCCCCAGGAAGCCCAGAGGGCCCCCATCCTCCCTGAGTGGAAAGGGCCTTTCCCAAGAGCTGCAGAGCTCACTTCATAGCCTGCGTTTACATCCCAGCCTGTGACATGGGAAAAGCATTTAAAGAGATGCTTAAAATTAAGTACATCATTAAGTCTCGGGTCTGTGCACTACTTAGGGATTCCCAGGCACTATGGCAATAAAAACAGACAAGCCCCATCAACAGCGGCCCCACAACAGCTACTCATGGGGGGTCTGAGAGCTCTCCGCACCACGCACACCTCTGCACGCTGCCCCCAAGCCCTGCTGGGGCATCAGCCATAGCGATGTACCACCCAGCCATGCGACTTTGGAGCCCTGGTTTGCTCAGGGCACAGGCAGGCAGGCAGCCCCCGACGTCCCACATTGTATCTGAGGACAAGTGAGAAATGTGATCACGAAAGAAGTGATTTTTGGCCAAGGACTCAAGACGGGGAGCAGGGAGGAGAAATCCCTGCTCCTCCACTGCTTGCTCAGAACAGAAACCAACTTTTGCTAGAGCTCAAAAATGCTGCAAATCATTAAAGCATTAGTTCATCCTCCTTCCCTGCAGGGACAGGCCATTCACATGGAGCTCCCCCAGCCCCACACCGTATGCAAAGTGCCCCGTGGTGCGTCTGTTATCTCAATGAGCGCGTCTAACCCCGCGTGCCGGTGCGTGCACGGCAGCTGTCTGCGGAGCTGTGCGGCCAGCAACGTTGGGGCATGCGGCCAGGCACCTTCTCCCAATGCTGCAATTGCAAGTTTGGGCACCCTGGGGACTTGCAGGTGAGCAATCACATGCCCTCGGGTCCAGGGGATGTGTCCCATCGCTCGACTCACACAAAACGGTGCTACCATGAAGCCTGGGTGAGCCACAAGGAACTTGTGCATCATGCTCCCAAGGGCAGGTCCAGCCCCAGCAGCATCTCATCGGTGGGATTTTGCCTCCTCTTCCCCAGTCTCCCTTCCAGACACTCTCGCAAGCATCTTCTGCAGTCCCACCTCAGTCCCTTGCTCCCACGTTCAGCGCCCTTTTGGTCCATATCCCATCCGGGGTGGAAGCCCGTGTCACAGCTCTTCTTGCAGCATCTTCCCCTTCTTGCTGGCCCTGAACCTAACCAGCCGCTTCACCCAGCGGGACCTCGGCCAAGCCGAATTATTTTTAAATTCCTGCCTGGCAGTAACCCACAGCACACCAGGTGATTCATGGACTCCGGCAGGCAAGCCAGAGGGCAAACCGTCCCTCTGACACACCAGGTTTCTATTCCTGCTTCCCTTCCATTTCCATCTTATCTTCAGATGTGCTCTTCAGTAGGTACAAGTCAAGCTCCAAAAATGCCGGGGAAAGAGCCAGCACCGTGGTCACCTGGTCCCGAAACACACTGGGGCAGTACATACGTCTGGTGGGTTACTCTTGATATTTGCCCTGCTCTAATCCACCCTGATCTTTCCCTCAATTAGCCCCTGGAAGAGATTAAACTCTCACGTTGCCTAATGAGCTTATGTGTTGGGTCCACTCCTTTCCAGCACTGTCCCTCTGCCTGAGCCTGGCAAGAGCAGGACAAGCTGTTCTCTCCTCCCAGCGATGCAGCCAGACGTTCAGCAGGTGAACGTGACTTTTTCAGCCTCTCTCCTTGCTTTTTCTCCTGCCTTCTTGAAAAACTCACTGCTTTTGCCCATCGTGGTCCTGCCTGGGGTAAAATAAGTGTCTAATTTTCTTGTGTGCTTCGATGCCTTGCAAACTGGGGCCATATTGCTTGAGCAGGAGATTAAAAAGCAGAGGCTTGTGCCTGCAGTGTCATTATTTTGGTTTGGGATTTGCTTTTTTGTTCAAAGCTCACATTTTGCTCTGGGCTCACTACAAAAATAAAAGAAGAGATCCACCCATGGTAGATGTGGGCAAAACTTAGTCCTTCTTGGCCAGAGAGGGATAGAAATTTTCCACCCAATACCGAGACATGAAGCAGTTGCTGTTAAGAGTGATCCAAAAATATTACCCAACCGTGGCCACATCTGGGGGCTATTTTCATACATTCCCTGTCTCTTTTTTTTTTGTTTTTTTGGTGATCCATCTTCATGACACACGTGGTCAGGTGCGTGGGCAGGGGCGAAATCAGGCACATCGAGCCATGAGCGGCCATTTTAATGCAAAGGCACCGGCATGTGGATGAGAGGATAAAGCAGATCGAGTCGATCTGGCAAACACTGTGTTGGTATGAAATAATGACGGGAGACATGTTTTGAGACCACAAGTGAAACCACACAATCTCATAATGGCGGCACCTTGCCCAGATGCCCATGTGCGCATCAGGCCAGCTGTTACCTGCTGTCTTTGGTAGGCGGAGAACGTCCTTTCCAGGTCTTCAAGGTCCAGGATTTTGAACACTTTTGTATCATCTATGTCGGTCCACACGGTGCCTGCCAGCTTGTTCTGCAAGACAGTGGGAGCATTGCAGGTTGGGGTTCCCCTGCTCACCTGCCCTTACATCACCAGGTGGCCATCTGGCACCTCCAGTTTCACTGCCCGAATTATTGCCCAGCTTACCTCTGGCAGCTTGGACCAGTTGAAGGACTTGAGGGCATTCGTCGGCTGTGGGATGCTCTTCTTCTTGAGGGCCAAGCCCAGAGGTGCTCCGGGGGGAGGCATCACCCCATCCAGGGGTGGGGGGCCGGGGGGCGGTGGGGGACCACCTGGAGGGGGGGGGGGTGGGGGAGGCGGTGGGGGACATCCCCCTGGGGGCGGTGGTGGTGGTGGAGGGGGAAGAAGAGATCCGGGAGCTGGAGAAGGTAAAGGGCCACCAGGAGCTCCTGGTGGCAAGGGAGGTCCTCCGGGGCCAGCAGCACAGATCGCCCTCTGAGAGAGAAAGAGGAGGGGGGACTGGTCATACGGAGCTGGGGGACACCACCCAAGAAACACTCCCATCCCTATTTTTAATTATTGTGGCCAAAATTTAACCAGCACAGGAAGCACTCAAAGGCTTCAGCACTCCTGACTGAAGTCCAATGCATCTGGAGAGGCAAAATCACTCCAACACCAGGGACAGACATCTTGGTGGCCTGCCCAACAAGCACCTTTCTCAGCCCCCTGTGCAGCTCAGCCTCCAGAAATCACCCCATGGTGTTTGCAGGGGGGTTGGGACTGGGCCACAATGGGGAGGAGGTTCAGGGCCTCACCCTGCTCATCTCGTGGAGCTGTGCCGTGAGATCCGCCACCTGCTGCTTGACCTGCTTGTGCTCGCTGGACTCCTTCTCCAGCTTCTCCTTCATCTTGTTCAGTGTCTGCATCATTTCTTCCTTCTCCTGGGTCTTGGCGTCACACTCCCGCTCCTTCTTCTCCAGCTTCTGCTGAAGCTCGCTGTGCTCTGAAACAGCCCCACAAGACCACTTTTGGGTGACAAACACTCCCTTTTGGCAAACGGCAGCAGGTGGGGGACTAACCCCCATGCTGCCCTGCGAAGAAGCAGCGCAGTTAAGAAAAGGGAGCGTGTGCTGTGCCTTAATGGCCCAGCCAGGGTTTCCCCGTGAAAAAAGGAATATCTGCTTTGGCTGTTTCCCTTGTGAGCCCCATGGCGTGACATTATCTTAGCCACTCAATAAAGCCTGTACAGTCCGTCCAGCTAAATACATGTATACATTATCTGTTTAGTTTACTGTGCTCTCTAAGGTTAAAGTTAACGCTGTCTCTCTCTCCATCACTCACCTTTTCGCATTTTTTCTGCTTGTTCTTTCCACTGTTTCACTTCATTTTCATTGACTAACCTAAAAGGAAAAGACAAGTAGTGCAATGAGACAATCCTACTGCAGTAAACAAGCGGCCATCACCAGCAAGAAACACAACTGAACAAGCCTGGGCAGTGGGATTTAAGGCTCCCAAACTGGTATTTCCAACACCTCTGCTCTGCCTCCCCCCTGGCAGGGTTTTGCAGACTGGGATGCAGCACCATCTCAACAGCCCCAGGGATGCTGGCTTGTCCAACCGAGGAGCAGAAACATCACTGGGTGACAGTAGGTGATGAATAAGGAACAGTGACAGCAGCAGTCAGGGGAAGTAGCTCACCGAGGACACAGAGCCTGAGCTTAATACACCTGCACATCGTGCTCAAGAGGTTGAAGCAATGGCAGCTTGGCAGGGACAACCCCCAGCCCCGGCCCTCTCGCCTGCCGGAGCGGGAGGCAGCCGTGGTGTCCCATGCCAGTGCCGCTCAGCAGCCAGCCCCAGGAAAGGCGGGTGAGCACTTACATTCGGACGACGTTTTTAATATTGAAGTTTTCCAGGGGAGTGGCATCGGGGTCCTGCCCTTTGTCACTCTGGATGACGATCTGCTGCACGATCCTGTCGAGCAGCAGCCAGTACTGAACAGTGTTGCCGCTTCTTTTATCTGGAGGGGAAAAGGGGAGAGACTGAGGGGCGCAGCAGGGAGGTCGCTACCACCCCTGGGGAGGAGGTGTGGGCTGCCAAGTCCCCCGCAGCCACGGGTTTCCTCGCCTCCCCTGGGACTCACAAGGCATTTGGAGACAGTGGTGCAGGATAGACATAAAGTGCGGGTATGCCTCGGTGTGTGTCAGCCTCTTCCTCGTCAGCTCAAACATCTGAGTCGCACTTTTGGTGTCGATGTGGACCTGCGGACAGGAGCGAAGCAAGGTCAGGCCATTGGCCTGGCGATGGCACTGCCTGTTTCCCGAGTCTCAGCTCCAAACCCCACGAGTCATGCCCACCCCACGCCTGATGGACAGACAACCCCCACTGCCCTGCAAGGGGCAAAGAGTTCTGGTCAGCAGCCAGGGATGAAGCAGGCTGTAGGATGAAGCAGGCTGTATGATGGAGGCCACAACGGAGCAGGGCAACAGGAGACAGATTTCCAACCTCTAAATGTTATCCAAAAGACTGCACTTCGTCCCAGGCCATGTAGGTGCTTTTAAAAGGAACCCTGACATTGAGTGCTGGTGTCTGCATCAGGAATGTTTGTACTCACCAGCTCAAATCTTTTGGCAAATTCCAGTTCGTCTTCATTTCTAAGCATTTCGAAAAAATCTAAATGCCTGAGGAAAGAAAGGGGGGGGGGGCGGGGAAAGACTGTTAAAAGTAGATACGAATGTGACAATTAATAAACTGCAGGCAGCCAGTCTGGCAGAGCTTCCAGAGCTGCCCACTAGCCAGCAGTGGCCCAGAGACAAGCGGGACTTGAAACATCAATTGGATCTTCAGTCTTGAGCTTCCCAGTCATTACAGCCTTTCCAAGGAGCCTTTTGGGACGACAAGAGGAGGACAGCTGCCATCCCCTAGGCCCACAATCGCACATCCTTCCCTCAGCTCAACCCTACATTAGAGCCCAGTGAAATGGCACCAGGGTTTTTCCTCTCCCTCTCTGGCGACAGCAAAAAATTTCCTCAAGAGGGGCCAGATCGACAGTCTAGACCCACATGCTTTCCCCAAAGGCCAAGTCCAGAAACCAGAAAGCAAGGGTGCAAGGCAAGGGCAAAAATAACCGTCAGGCTGTGGGTTACTACTCACCGGTCGAGGGTTGAATTTTCATGCTCTCGTAGTTTATCAATGACTGGCTGGATCCCAAGCATGAGAAATTCGTATCTCAGGTGGAGTCTGAAATCCAGGCTTTCCTGCAGGGGACAGTTGTGGGGTCAACCCAGCAAGGTGCACATCCTTGGAAACCTTACTGAAATAAAAACACCCAAACCCACCAAAACACCTCCCTCTCCAAGAGCCCTGGTGCTCACCACGCCTGCCCCTTGGCTCAGGACTGCGTTGATGAAGGACATGATGGCTGTCTTGAGGCTCACTTCATCCCGATACCGCCCCGTGCTCTTGTCCAAGTCATTGATCAGCGTCTGCCAAACACGCAATGTCAGTTAAACGCCCAGTGACAGCCCCAGTGCTGCACAAACGGCCAGGGGACGCATGCAGGAACAACTCATGGTGCTCCTACAGCCCCTGTAGCAACCCGCTGGTGATGGACCATTGGCTGTTGCCTGCTGTAATGCAGCCCATCCCAGCACCCATTTTGGCTAACATCAGCCTATCCAGATGTGCTACAGCCTTGCAGAGCTGCAATCCCAGTGACCTTGCAGAAGCAAGCACTTTTTTGGGGGGTTGCTGCCTTAAGTAACTGGTTCCTCACTCTTTTCTCAGCTGCAGACCTCATCAGACATGGTTCGGGAGTAATTCCCAGAGTATCTAACTTGCAAACAGCCATAATAGATCATTTGCAAGTGGCATTTAGATATCCAGGAGGAGGAAGGGACAAGAACGCTGAATTCTGGGAGCCAAGAGGCGAGTTGAGACCCACCTACCTGAAAACGAGTCCGTTCGCTGGCATATTTCTGGTAATGCAGCATCGCCTCCAGTACCTTTTTGTGGCCCCCGGGAACCAGGCACACAGCGCCCATGATTTCCAGCACTGCCACCTTCGTCTTAATATTCTCCGTGCTCAGACTCTGAGCGATTACGTTAATACTCTCCGAATGGGCCAGGACGTGAGCCCGGCCCAGGGAGTTGTTCATTAGTGCTTTTATACATCCAATGAGCGAGGTATGTATTCGAGACTCTGCTGTCTCATAGTCCATGCTTTTGAGAAAGTTCAGAATACACGACAAGCCATCCAGGTCGATGAACCGGGTTACAAACCTGCCAGAAAGAGGCTTTTTAGCTTTAAAACCAAATGCTGAAGGACCCTTTTAACCTCAAACAGGGCTGACTTGTCTGTTGTTGTAAACCCAGAATCTCCTTATCTATTTTTTCCTGGACTTTGGATACCAGAAAGCCTGCAGGCTTAGAGCACAGGGACAAGCTTGCGAAAATCTTAGCAATTTAATCGGTGCCTGGTAGCATAGGCAACCAGGCATCATCTGCACAAGGTTGTTCAGAGCTAGGGTATTTGGAAGAGGACCAGCTAACCCAGCTATCAGCACAAGCCCCAGGGTGGAGGTTAGGAGTTTGCAGCCACGCTGCTGCAAAACCTCCCCAGTCCCAACCTGAGTCTTAAATCCCACTCACTTGAGACCAGTTTTGCACAGGACTGGAAGAAACTCCCAAGTCCTGCTGTCACCTCCTCATCATCTGCAGACACCCCAACACCAGCCGAGCCCATGATACCTGTCAGACTTTCTGCCTCCTGCTACCTCTCCTGCCACCTCTCCTGCCTCACCACCCATATCCTCCGCCTCCCTTAGGCACATCTCACCAATTTTAAGGGATTTCTGATTTTTATGATGACTTATAATGCCACTAAATAGAAAGCAGAGAGCAAACGCATGGCAGCACCCCAGGCAGATTCACTAGAGCAGCCAGACATAACACTGCACACTGCTCATTTTAGGACCTCCCTGCCCAGTGCCATCCAGGCTGGGTGTATTCTGGTTTGGCAAAAGGCACAGGCTCGGAAAGCAAATGAGCCAAGAACATCCCAGCACTGGGATGATTTTAATTCGAAACAAGCCATGCTGATGCGCAGCAACAAAAGGGGTAATTGCAGGCTTGGGGAAAACTGATTTCTTTGCTTCAAAGCCTGCTCTTCCAGCCAAAGTCAACAGGAAATTTGATGTTCACTTCCCTGGGAGCAAAAGCAGGTCCAACAGGTAAAATTTTCTGTAGAGCCTGCTGAATCCTTCTGACTTGCAGTGAGACAGACTCACAAACCACTTTTAAGGACTTTGCAAAGTTTCATGGCTGGGTACCAGCCCTGCTCCCAGGGCACTGTGGGGAGCCAGCACCCAAGAGGTCCACGTTTCATAGAAATTGGGTGCTCACCCTCGACCCTGGGAATTTCTTACCAAGTACCATCACCAGAACCATTGCAAAAGAGAAATGGAAGAGGGGAATGTGTTTGCAAGCAAGAGCAAATTTGTTTCTTCCATAACCAGAACAGGTCATGCATTTCTCAATGAAACATTTTCCCATCAGAAAATGTTGACCTGAGGCATCTTAAAGGTTTTGCAGATGTGTGCATGCAGACTCCAGAGAGACTGAATGTAGGAAAAACTACAGACATTCAGAAAGAGTCCCACCCTTTCTTTATCTTCCCCATCAAAACCTCCTAGCAACATTTTTTTTTTGCATTTCATAAAAGCCTGAGGATTCATGTGATTTTATTCCTTTAGAAAGTGGAAGAGAAGTTGAAGTTGAAACAAAGGGCCTGGTCGACCAACAAAAATGTTTGTTGTTTTTTTTTTAAAATTCAATCTGGAAGGACTTTTTACATTCTGTTCCAATGAGAACAAAAGCAAATTTGAAAAAAAAAGAAGTCGCCTGATTTGCCTGCACATATGTGAAGGTCCTGGTGGCTCTCAGCCACTAAAAGGACTGAGGAAAAGGAACAAAATGACAAGAGGTGAATCGAAAAAAAGTAAGTGGTGTCCCAGGGTCCTTGTCTCCCTCGTCCTGTGCAGCCCCCATTTATATTTGTATTTAACCCCCTGCTCCACCACAGAACTCAAATCCAAAGCCATGACCGTGGCGATAAAGCCAGGAAACAGAAGGGAATTGCCTCATTGGTTTTGTCCGCAGTGCAGTCTTCAAACTTTCGATTGTTTTATTTCTCTCCTCCTCATCTTCTCTTTCCAAGGCGATCAGTGATTTTCTCTGCGAAAGGAGAAAGGCAGATGTGAGAGGGGAGGTTTACCTGCAAAGCTCGTGCCCAAGGAGTGGGAGCGCCTGCTGCCTCACCGTGCCAAGCCGCGGGGATGGAGCTAGGACCCTAAACCGACTCTGGAAGTCTAAAAGGGCAGATCCTTATGGCAATTGCAGGACTCGGGAAAAGAGGCAGTTTGGAAAAACCCCTGCGGTCTGCAAGGAGATGGCCTGGGCTGGGGACAGCAGGGTGAACACATCGCTTTAGGCTGAAGACGCTGCCTGCAAGCACCCAGACAACTCACTAGCACATGTTTGGAGCATCACAAGTCAGTGACACCTGAACCCACATTGGCTTTGGAGCAGTGTTGCTGATGGCCTCGCATCTCCCCAGCCACTTGGGTTTTGTTTCAAAGCAGTGGGAAACAAACATTGGCCGGTGCTGAGCGAGGCTGCAGGAACCCAGTGCCCTCTTCTCCAAACCGGTCCTCATCCCCAGCAAGTCCTGGCAAGACACCAGGCTTCACTGCCCTGAGACGACGGGGACAGCTGGATCACCATCTTGAGAGGACACACTTAGCATTGTCCTGCATGATCATTAAGTTCCAGAATTAACGCCCTACAGGTAGGAGTGGTGTCACCCCAAATTGCTGACCTGCAACTCATCCAGACAAGCCAATGTTGGAGAATGCTTGCGACTGTCCCCCTGCAACCCTCAGACTCAGAGCAGCGAGAGGGAAAGGCTGCAATTCAGGAGAGGAGCATCCCAACTCATGGGCTTGGAATGTAAATCCTGGCACATCCCCTACAGCCCATGACCCTCCCAGAAACACACTTTGTAAAACAAAGAGGTAAATAAGTGCATCACAGTATCCCATAAGAAAGTGTCTGGCTGAACTCTGCTCAGAGATGCTGCAGGTGACATCTGGGTGACATGAACCTTGACGTGTTTCCAGAGGACGATCCCAGGGCTGGAAAGGGCTGTGAGGATGCAGGGGGCTAAGCCAGTGCTAATGGGGGGGTCCACAGAGCGAAGGTGTGAAACTGGGACAGGGAGAAAGGAGAAGTCCTTTAGCCTCCCCTGGTACTCATGCATCCCAACAGGTACCTATGTGCCCCTGCAGAGGCGGCAGGGGGGCTCAGGGGATGCCCCGCAGCCTGGAGGGGATGGGATGCTGCAACCATGCTCGGGGTCAGCCAGGTGGGTCCTGCCAACCCTGTCACTCTCAGGTCTCCCAGTGCAAGCCACCAGTGTGCAGCTGGGTTAGGGACAGTGGCTATGTGCACTGGATGCCCTTGGCATCTCCCACATTGGATTTCACTATCCAGCTGGCACTGGGGGCTGGGACCCTGATTCCTGCAGCTCTACCTGGGTAGCACGGCTGCCTGCAGCCCCGGGCATGCATGTGGTATGGCTTGCTCACCCCAACTCATGCAACCAAGGCCACAGCTAAAGCAACACCCCGGGTGCTTCCTGCACCATCCAACGCTGCTGGGCCCTCAGAGGTGTCAGAGTGAGCCCTGCCAGCACTGGCTGAGGCTAAGCCAAAGGAGAGAGACAGGGTCCCAGCAGATATAAAGAGCTGTGCTGACCCCCGCATGTAACCCAGCTCCTCTTTGGCAGTGTGTCAGGGAGATCAAAGCAACCCTCCAGGTACCTGGCAGGCTTTGATCACAAGCTCTGCTCAGGCTCAGGGCATCGTCTGGCCGGTCCTGGGTGTCCCTGCCTTCCCGGAGGCGAGCAGCACGCTCCCTCCTGGCTCGCAGCCCCTGCTTGCCGCTCTGTCCCTGCTCCCCCACCCAGCCCTACCTTCCCTGTCACCATGTCTCTGTGACAGCAGGGCAAAGAGGGGCAAAAAAAACCACAAACACTTTTCTTTTTCATTTTCCATGCTGCTCCCACCCCTTAGTGCAGTGGCCATGAAACTCAGCACCTTCAGCCTCTGAAAGCAGGAGTGAGGATGGAAGGGCTCTGAACTGCACAGCCTTGCAGGAAATGCAACTGTTTCCTACAGAAAACAGCACTATTTCTGTCTTGTCTGGCATGATGTTGACAAGAAAGTATTTCATAAAATTACACCTAAACACGCACGTCCCTCGTGGGACGGACAACCTGCAGCATTGTGTTTCACTGTGGCAGCCCAGCACAGAAGGGTGTCTCGGGAGCAAGATGGTAGCAGGCATCCATGAAAAAGCACAGGAGCTATCAGCTTCAAAGCAACCTCAGCAGCTTGGTGCCCCAGCAGCATTGCACAATCAAACGGGGTCTTTACAAACCAGCCTGCTGGCTTTATACCCAAGGCTGCTGTTTGTCATCCATCTTGCAGCCTCCCAGACCGGGGCAAGATGAAATGCCCTTCCTGCCATAGAGAACACCTCCATTTTCCAGCTGTATCTCTTGGTCTAATGGAGGATATCTTTAAATCTTTACATCAGGGGTTTCTGAACTGCTGGGACAAATTGCAAGCTACTGCCAGCTCCAAATTCTTGAGAGGTCCGCAGACCCGAAAGGCTGAAAACAGCCAGGTCACAACTTTGTGGCTACAACACTTGTCGCCCTCTCAGGTGCGATGCTGGCTGTGCTGCAGACTGTAACCGCTGTGCTGCTGCCCCATACGGGGTCCACAAGTACCAAAGCGTTGGGGAAACACTTACAGCAGCCATTGAATTCAGCTGATCGATATAAAACTCCGGCCAGCTGGTGGCTCCTTTATTTTCTTCCTGGTCCTGGATGGAGGGTGGAAAAAGTGAAACAAAGACAGCAGATTAGTAGAAATAGCATTGACATCCCCTGCCCTTCATGACCAAGCACCTCTGAAGCACCCTTGAGCTCTTGCATTACTTTATATCAAATTAAGCTTGACTTTCTACATTCTGAGCTTACCACTGACAGCTCCAGCTATGGGAACATTACCTGATTTATTGAACTAGCATATTTTATATACAATCTACATTACACCATCTGCCTGTGACCAAAACTCTGCCCCAATGATACTGTATCAGTCTTGTGGTTATCAGCTTCAGAGAAAACACACTGAAATTTTACATCCAGATTTCTCTTGTACCGACTCTTACAGTGCCCTTGAAGTTTGGCTGCACAGCTTTGATGAATGTGCTCTGGAGGGAAAAAAAAAAGAGTCTCTTACAAGTAATGAAGAGTGAATAAATGTGACGTGAACTAGGTTCCACTCTTGGAGCAGGACCATGACTTACCCCCATCCTAAGAGAGACTCCAGACACAACAGACAACTCCCCTGGGGGCTTCATTAGTTGTTAGGAGGGAACATGCACTTGGCAATCATGTCCCCTGTTAAAGGATGTCACCCCTGGGCCCATAATCTATGACAATGAATGATGCAGAGCCTCATTGGGTCATCCTTGTCTACAATGCCCTGCATCTGGTGGGACTCACAAGGGGTTTTCAGGTTCTACCATGTTCTTGTAGGACATGACTGAAGGACCTCTGAGCCCAGCTCGGATAAATAACACTGCATGTCCCCAGGGACTGCGTGGAGCAAGTAGGCAGATTTTGAGGGAATACTTCAAAATCAAACCTTTTCCCCACTGTATTTTCCTAAAAACTTATATCAAAAGAAGAAAAAGGATTCACAGCAGAAATGCCACACAGGTCTAGGCTGGAGTTAACCGATACTATGCAAATCCCAGACATCTTCCCTCGGTAACCATCTTCAGTTCACAGCCTGACTTGCTGCATGGCTCTGCCCTCTCCTTAACTTTAAGAGATGTTTGCAAATGTCATCCTACACCGCAATTGCCTGTGATGGTGGGAGCTGGATGACCTACTCTTCTGCCTCCATGTCTGTGCATGCAGACAACTACCGATCCTCTGTCTGATTTCAGCAAGCCCAAGGAGCAGAGTCCCAAATATTTACTGCGGTTCAAGAGGCATGTGTGGGAAATGTTTGTGCATCCAAACTTCCCAAGCTGCAGCTTGCCAAGATGAGAACACACGGAGTCAGCGACAGGTGATTTGGACAGGACTCAGTTCCCCCACGGGCAGTGCAGCCCATCCCTGCAGACCTGACCCTTCGCTGTGCCTGGATCCAGGATGGGGACAAAAGAAGTCTGAGAGGAACAAGGGACCTGGCAACCCCTGCCCTAATAATTCTGGTTATTCTCCCCTCCTTCTCCTGCCAAGAACCAAGGTTTTGAATGAAACACTTGATTCACCTGCCCTCCACATTTAATTTTTTTTTAAGCAAGAGGGAATCAGCAGAGAGCAAGATTTTTTCTGAGATGATGTTAGAAAAACAACAAAAAAATCTGTCCTACCTATGCTAGTGCCAAACCTAATAAACCTGAAGGAGGTCCCACTGCCTGCCTCTGCATGGATGGAGGACCATTCATAGTCATACTCTGACAACTAGTTTTTGCCAGCAACAAATAAAACCGTCCCCATACTGTCCAAATAGTGTTTAAAATAAGAGAAATGCTCATTTGCTGGCTGAGTGTGCAACACCCAGCCTGATGGGGAGAGACAGGGATGCCTTTGGTCTTTTCACACCAGGAAAAATGGGATGCGCTGGCTTCTCTCTGCTTTCCCCTCTCCCAAAAACTCGCCTCCGGCAAAGGCAAGAGGACGGAGGGGCAGAGACCTCTTGCTGTCCGCTGGCAAACAGACTGAGTGAAGCAATCCTCTCCAAATAACCCAGGGACCGTCCGGCTGCCCATCCTGCCACATTTCTGGCCACATCTGGGACCACGTACAGGGACTGTCACCAGCCAGCATCAAGTCTGGCCACCTGAAGCCATGGCCAGGGGGAGGTTTCCACTGTGGCGGGGGAAACCCAATGCCTTTCTCAAGGGGCTGGGAAAAGGACACCCATTTGCAGCTGTCTGGTGGGTCAGAGCTTCCCACCGCCAGATTGTGCAGAAAAGCACCTGCCGTGCCTGCAGGAATCCTGGCAGCCGGCATGTCCACTGACACACAGTTTGCCGAAAGACATCCAGGTTGTCAGAAAGATGGTCAGGAGCACAGAGAAAGTGTCAGGGGGCTTGAGAAACAGAGGTGTAATTTATATTTATGAGTTGAGCGGGAAGGCACAAATTATACCACCACCTCTCGCAGAGCTGAAGGAAGATCTTCTGCTTCTCCTGAGCGGGGTGGGAAAAGTAAACCATCATATTTTGCAAAGTATTTTGTCACCCTAGGGAAACACACATTATTTCTGCAACCTGTGGGTCAGAGCTGTCAGTTTAACCCAGGTGGGACCACCAGTCCCCAGGAGCAAGGTGGGAGCAGGATACGGGGGAACTGCCCATGGCCAACCACCATGGCGATGTGGGGATGTGAGGTCAGGCTGCACCCGATGGCAGGTTCAATCTACAGAGCATCACCTGGATTATTTTCCTGCAATCAAAGGGCAGTTTCTTGGTGCTAGCCCTATTCAGTGCTGCCCACCTGTCCTGCTGGATGATCCCATGGTCCATCAGTGGTGCCAGGTACCTGGGTTGAGGCTCAGGCCACCTTCCTGCACAGTAACAATCCTATCTGACACAGGCAGCCAGGTCTTTCTGGTTTCTCAGCTCACATTGTATACCTTCCTAAAGGACACTCCCATCAGCTCCTGTGTGCAAAAGCACACCCCTCCCTGGTACCTACAGCCCTACACGGCACACCATCTATCTGCACCAGAAACAGGAGAGAGCATGTAAACGTGGTGGAAGCACTAAAGAAGAAGGGAGGGATGCTGGGGAGCCACAAGCCCCGTGCATGTCTGCAACCCGCCCCTCCGAGCCATCCTAAGCTCTGCTGCAGGAAGGCTCTGCACAAACCCTGCAAAGCCTGCGGGCAAAGATTGTGATTTTCCCAGCTTTCCTGCCCTGCTTTAAAGGCTGGCATGCAAATGGTGCCCTGGGGGATGGTGGAGCCATGGCACCCACATGTGCCTTGAACATGGTCCAAAAAGGGACCAGCTCCTGTCACCTCCTGGAGATGTCACTGGAGGTCCTCCCCACCACCCCAGGGTACCGTCAGCACCTCTTATAAAGAGCATCCCTCTCCCACCAGTGGTCCCAGCAGTGACACCAGCTGGGAAGGGTGCTGAGGTCCCCATCACTGCACAGCACCAAGAGATGATAGGCTGTACCCAGCCATAAGATTTGGGCAGGGAACAAGACCCGTGCCGAGGAATGGGGTGGGAAGGCAGCGGGGCCGGCTCATCCCATATCCTCCCAGGGCCTTTCCACATGGTGCAAACACCTGCGAGGCAGGCAGGGATCCGGACCTGCTGCTCATTTAAGGCTGAAAGGAAGCGGTGGAGCAAAAAAATAAAGGTCTCCAGGGGAGCAGAGGGGAGGCTGAACAACAAAATTGGCTAAACTGCTCATTTATAATTAACGTGCTGCATTATAAATATTTCCCTTTGCTCGGCTCCCTCGGGCTCTTGCATTTCCTCCCTGAAACCCCCAATTTAGAGAGAGCTCTCAATTAAATGCAGCAGAACCTCATTAATTCAGATGAGCAGCCGGGCAGGCTCGTCCAAAAGCAGCTTCCCAGGCAAAGGGGGACTGAACAATAAAGCAGGCAAAGATCAGGGCATGGCCTTCCCTCGGCTCACTGCAGGACGTTGCAGAGTGGTAATTACTGCAGCTAATGGTCTACGGCACACTAGTAAGTGTCCTTTAGTGTGTTGGGTGGTAAAGAAATCTCCCAATAAAGCAATGAGCCCAGAGGGAAGTGACTCACAAGCCTTCGCTCAGAGCCAGGAGGAGGGAGAAACCTCTCTGGGCATCACAGTTTGAAAGGGTGAATTTTGTAAGATGGTTTCCCAGCACCCAGGGTGGATTTTGGGGATGTGAGTTTTGCAGCCTGCCTTCAACAAGGGATGCCCAGATGCAGAGCTGAGTACTGCCAACATCAGCTCTCCAGGATGCTCTATCATATCCTCCCCAGCTGGCACTGGGGAAACGAACATCTCCCAATTCCTTCTTCGCTGGGCGGCGCTTAGGTCTTTGCTGTGTCTGCTCTCAAGAAACACAGAAGTGAGGGCTGATCTGAACCCTGCTGACAGCCCGGTGCCGTGCTGTGGCTTACTATGAGCTGTTCTTTTAGAGGCAGGCTGACGGCTGTAATTGCACAGTGCAGGGACGGGTATCCCTTCTCATCTGTAACATTAGCATCAACATCCCTCGTTGTCCTCCAGGAAGCAGCCCTGACATGCCACCACATACATGCTCTGCTGCAAAAATTAGGAAACGCCAAAGTCGTGCAGCCAAGGGTAATCTTCCGTGCCGCCCTTCGTTCCCACCCGGTCACCCCAACACCCACTTCTTCCTTCCATGGACCTGGCAAAAATACAAATCACATCAGCTGTGGCCCTGGCATTGCTGTGCCCTCTCCTCCCTCACCCCTTTGCCCCCAGGCTCCATGCGTCAGGCTGATGGATGCTGCTGCTCGGCTGTTCCACACCACGGTGCCAGTGGTGCGGGGGTGTCATGGTGTGAACCTGATGAACAAGCTCCATCCTCTCTGTCGGTGCCGGGTGCCACGGGGAAAGCAGCGCCCAGTCAAGATGCCTCATTAGCGGGAGCTTTTCCAAGCGAAGGTCACCAATCTGCCAGCTCCAGCCATCCCTTTGCTCTTCCTGGGGAGATTTCATGCTCCCCAGCCCTGCCACGTCTTGGTTACAAGCCTGACAGTTCCACAGCCCATGTGCCTCCCCCTCGGGGTGTCGGCAGCTCCCACAGCCAGAAGTGCCCTTGGTCTTCCCAGTGACCCTCCCTGGGACACCGGGCAGCAGCACAGAGGAGGTGGTAGCTCAGCCAGCGGTGGCACGAAAGCAATTCGCAGGCTTGTCTCGGTCACGCTTGGGCACCATTATTTACACCTGGAAGGTGCATCTCGATGAGCTCCTGCCCCTCTGACCTGCAGGAACGCAGCCGCTGGGAGCAATGAACCCTCCTGCTCGCAGTGTGTCCCCATGGCAGCGGGGAGAAAGATGCCTGTGAAGCTCTTCTGTGCTTTGTTACAGCTGCTTTGCTTCTAAATCAAGCTTCTGGCAATGCCTTTCAGGTGCCCAGCCAGTGGATGATGTCTCTGTCTGATCCAGCAGCCTCCTTCCCGTGCCCGCAGCCTGTGGTGGTGGTGATGGATCTGGAGCTGCTCCAGATAACTGAGCCCCAGAGGGCGGCTGGCCGGGTTCCCCAACTGCCTGATGTCCAACACACCAGGTTAGATCTTTCAAGGTGAAACCAAGTCAGAAGGAAAGGGCTGGCTTGTAGCAGCCAGCTCCAAGCAAACCCTGGAGAGCCCTTCAGCAACAACACTCATAACTTTGATGGTTCGCCTCCCTCTTGACACTACCTGCAAGGCTGGTCTGCCCCAGGGGAACTTCACACCAGGAAAGTCAAAGTCACAGCAAAGGGTTAAAAAAAAATCCTTTTCAGTCAGCACCTGCTGCAAAAACAGAAGCAAACCCCTTCATTTTTATGCATCCTCCTGATTGCATTTTTATTTTGCACAGTGTTCCCCGCTCCTCCTTGCTGCTCCGTAATGGTGGAACAAGGGAAAGCTGGTGGCAGCTGGCAGCCCACCACGTTTCGGCAACCCCCCCTCCCCGCCTGCCACGGATGATCCACCTGGATGCTGTTTGCAAGGTCAAAAACGCAGCAGACAGTGGCGTGGATGGATTTTAAAGCTGACAGGTCTGCAGCCTGCATGGGAAGTTTAAATCCAGCCCAACTCCACCAACACGGCCGAGCCTTTGCCAGGCGTGCGGTGGCGGAGGTTCTGGCCCACCATAGCCCTCCAGGTCTTCCTTGTCCCTCCAGCTGCTCGTCTCCCCCAGGCATCCCTGCAACAAAAACTAAATGATGCAACTAAAGCTGTTTCTCCTCGCTTCGCCAAAGGCTCTTGGAGTGATGCTGCAAAGGGCTGTAATTTCATCGGCTTCTCCCCAAGCTGGGATCTTGGGGTCCAAAGCATCCCATCCCAGACCACTCTGGTTTTCTGTATGCTAACACTTCCTATACCCTCTGCTCTACAAATACACACATGCCCTTGTACACTTTTCCCAGGGTTTAAAAATTATGCTCCCCATAAGCAAATATAGCATGACCAGATGCCTTTCGTAGTCAGCTGGTTCATTGTTTGAAAAGCTTCGCTATAAAATCCAAAAAGATTGCTAACAGATGCATTTTTTGGCTGGAGAGGGAGAAAAACCTCGCTTAAACAAAAGTGTGTTGTGATTGGAACTAAAAAGGGAATTATCTTTAAAGATAAAAGCTATAAACATTTTCTATTGAAAAATACCCCCAGCCATGCAAACAGCCCGTTTCTCTTGCTCAGCCCGAGAAAATGACACCCGAGATGATATTTCAACCTGCTGCTGCAATAACCACAGGTATATCTGGATGCTGAGAGGCCATGAAACGTTTCTCATTGATCCCAGGTGATCCAGGAGCACGGCAAAACACTGAGCTATTTTTTCCTCCTTCCCTTGCATGACATCTTTGTCAGCTTTTGCTCTTAGTTCTGCTACTGCAGCTTTTTGCTTGATGTTTTTTTAAAATAATTGATGTTTTATAAATGAAGAAAATAAATAGATGGAAACACAAGCCCTGTGAATGAGCCGCAGGACTGATCTACAAGTGGAAGAGCGAGCTGGAAAGCGAAGCTCTCTGGAGAGAGCGGGTGGAAGGCGCAGTTAGAGAGGAAAGAGGCCGTCTGGCTGGGAAAAATAGTATTACTGGAGAGGCATCACTCATTTCCCTATTTATCACATATTTTCCCATTCTCCCCTGCAAACACACCATCACTGTCTTCTCCTAATGCAAAGGGATCCTGGTTTTATATCCGATGTCTGAGGAAATGTTAGATGTAAGCTTTGCTTGCCGGGGACAGCTTAACACTGCCAAGAGCTACACACCCAGCGTTAGCAATGCCAGTGGGTTTTCAACATGAGCTTAAAGAGCGCAGCATTGCTTGGCATCCCTGTAGGTCATTTTTCCCCTATCCTGGCTTTACAGATGCTCAGAGAGCTCAGCCGAATGGAAAGGGAGGAGGGCAGAGTCAGACCCTGCATTTGCCTGAGCTGGTTTCACTACCAAGCCCTTCCACCTTTTTATTTATGCTGAGCTTCTGCCTGAACACCCTTTATCCACCCATATTTTGAGGCTCATAAAAATTCCCCGGTGAGCTGCTTTAATAGCTTGACATTATGTACACCAGCTGGCAGAAGCCAAACCTCCTATAATTAAGAGGTGCTGCAGAATAAGTGCAAAGTGTTAATTATTAACTCCCTTTGGAGTGTGGCCTCCTGAGAAAGGCCATCCTGAGTCACCGTCTTCCACTGAAGCAAACCCGCAGCCAAAGAAACGGTAAAGCTGGAAACCCTCCTGCTTCCTCCCTGTGCTTCCGAGCAATATCCTCTCCCGGAGAGCGGGGCCAGCAGGGAGTGAAATATTTTGGGATGAGGTCTGAAACACGTCATCATCCAGAAATACCACTTCTAAAAGCAGATTTCATCCTGCTGTTAATGCATCTCCACCTTCACATTTCCCTGCTTTATTACAGCCATAGAGAGGGCTGATGACTTCAAAGAAGGTCTCTCTAATAATCTTGAAATCTCTCTCCTGATCCAAGTGCTTGCACGGCTGCTGGATTTAATGCAGACTTCAGTTCCCCTTTGGGTCTCTGCTGACAGACTCACCAGCCCGCATCACGAAATGCTTTTTATCCCTCTGCCCCCACCCAGAGCATCCCAGGGTGATGCAGGTGGGATGGAACCATGGGGAGTTCAACTAGTGCATCCCCCTGCTCCGAGCAGGGTCAGGGCTGGGATCAGACCTGGCGTCTCCCTGGATGGAGAATCAGTGAGGACAAAACCTCCGCCCTGCCAAGCCGGTACTGTGGGCTGGGATAAAAACAGCTGCTTGGAGGGCAGAGAAACCAGGATATGGAGCTGCAGGGCAGAGGGAAATATTCCAGGGAAGGAAATATGATGGTTTTCCTTTATTTCCTCTCGATGAGCACTGCCGAGGCCAGGTGCTGCCAAGTCCCTTGCCAGGACAACCCAGCACAACAATGTCTCATTTTGGTCACCTTTTACCAAAACTTACCTATCATGGGAATATATAAAACGTGCAACAACTAGGATATACTCTGCAGACATGAGTATGACTGGCGATGCCAACAGCAAAGCAGAAGTGCCAGAGATGGCACACGACAGCAGGGAACGTGCTGAAAGGACAGATATTCAGATGCTTTCCGTGCTGCACACACCTTTGCTGTTGATGGAGGCAGGGGAATGCCCTGGCTGCCTGGGCTACGGCCACAGTGTGAGATATTTTGGAGCCTGGCAAAGCAGATTTCCAAGCAAACTCCCCAGGAGAAGGCTGGGCAGCGTTTCCATCCTGCCTCACGCTGCTCTTTCGAGGGGGAGCTTGTTGCAACTGGTCTCAAACTGGACTTTCAGACTCAAAGTCTGACTGAAGTCATCTGACTCTCAGCAGCTTGCTTCCAACAGGAGCCAAAATTGGCAGTGGAGGAAAGAGCAAAAACTGCCCAGGGGACAGTTTTGGATCCTTGGTAAGTCAGGCAGCTGCCTGTGACTGATGTCCACCTTTGCCAGCCCCCTGGGACCCATCAGGCGAAACTGGGTGTTACCAGCATCTCAAGTGATGACTTGCTATTAAACACAGGCAGGCCAAAGGGTTTGGGTGCATCCTGGACTTCCCAAATCACCGCTGCTCAGCCTGCAGCCGAGGCAGGGAGGTAGGACCCCTGCCCTGTCTCCAGCTCCACTGCCCCGGCCAAAACCCAGCCATTGCTCTCAGCTGGAGAAGTCCAGCCCCTCTTCTTGATGCCAGGCTACCCTATAGGTGATTTGTCCTCATAAAAACATAGGTACATGAGTAAGATTTACCACAAGCCACCGGGATAGCCCCTGATGTTTCAGCTGCCTACCAGTCCTCATCACATAGAAGCAGGACTGCCTAGAGCCTGCTGTGCATAGAGACATGTTCTCCAGCCCATGTGATTCCTGGTTTCCTCCACTGCTGAAGCCTCTGTCGATACAGTCTTGCTCATTTTTAATTAAAATGCAGGAGAAAAATTCGTCTCCATCAGCACATCTCCTTCAGAGCAAGGGACTCCTGTACATCAGGAGTAGGGAAGAAGCGCCTGAGAGCAGCCAGAGGAAGGAGGAGCAGGGCAGAGTGGCAGCCAGGATCCGGCCGCGGATGGGCGCCTGCTCCGAGGACCTCTGAGGATGCTGTGGCACGCTTCTGTGGCTCCTTCAACACCCCCCGGGAGCAGAGAGTTTCTCAGCACAGTTTTTAAAAAACTGTGAGTGCAAGGAGGTGCTGGAATAGGAAAGAGGGACCATCAGCCCCATCTAAACCCTTCCCTGGAAGATTAGATAGCACGTAATCTCCACTCGCAATAATAATTACATGGCTTTGCTTGATTTAAGTCTTCGTTGTCTCCCCTTATCCAGATACACTGGAGCACGGCTCCGCTTATCCGACAGGCAATGATGAGCGAGCATCTCCTGCCCATTTTCTTGTTGATTCAGACCAGTGCCTGTAATTTGTTAACATCTCTTCCCCGCTCCGATTTAAATCTCGGGCACGGCAGGCCTCTGTCTAACAATAATACAGGGATTTCAGGGGTATTTATGAGAGGCTTAAAACTTAATCCTACATGAGCAAGGTAAGCCTGTTCTTGGCCTAAAATGTGGCTGGAAAATCTGGTGCCATTGCTACAGCGGGAGAAAAGAGGCATTAACGGCAGCAATTGCCTTTCAAGTGGGGCCAGGCCACTGCCAGCACTGCCGAGCCAACTCCTGCAGCCAGGTTAGGGGACACAGTGGTGAATTTGGGAACTGAATCGCAGAATCATAGAATGATTTGGGTTGGAAGGGACCTTTAAAGGTCATCTAGTCCAACGCCCCTGCGATGGGCAGGTACATCTTCAGCCTCTGGGGTGGGGCATCTACCACCTCTCTGGGCAACCTGGTCCAGTGTTTCACCACCCTCATTGTAAAAAATTTCTTCTTCATATCTAGTCTGAATCTACCCTCTTTTAGTTTAAAACCATTACCCCTTGTCCTATTGCAACAGGCCCTGCTAAAAAGTCTGTCCCCATCTTTCTTATAAGCCCCCTTTAAGTATTGAAAGGGTGCAATAAGGTCTCCCCAGAGCCTTCAATTCTCCAGGCTGAACAACCTCAACTCTCTTAGCCTGTCCTCACAGAAGAGGTGTTCCAGCCCTCTGATCATTTTTGTGGCCCTCCTCTGGACCCTCTCCAACAGGTCCATGCCCCCAGCTGGGGGCATTTCCTTCGCAGGCCTTGGTGTCCTTCCGTCTGCTTGTGAGATTGAGGATTTTTGCCCCATTTCTCCCCACGATGTTATGTCCTGCAGGATCTCTGCTTTGGCCAAGGCTCAGAGGGAAAATGACTCCCAGCACAGACAGCTCGGGCTAACTCCTGTGCCAACATAGAGGGGCAAAAATGTTCAGTTTCCTGGGGGAAAAAAGTGTGATTTTGGCCATCTCACAGATTGCCAGCCTGCGGTACCCCACGCCACTTGGGCTGTCCACCTCCAGGAGCAAAAGTAAATGAACGGAGGGAGAAAGGTGGTGAGGCAGTCTGCTCCATCCCAGACGGACCATGAGAGCTGGCGCCGGCATCGCTGCAATCCGCAACTGTGAACCTGCCCACAGGCAACACAGGCTTTGGCCACCTGGGCATTGCTTTACCAGCAGAAATACAAACAAACCTCAATTCTTGACCTCTGTCTAAAGGGTGACGCAACCAAGCTCAGACATCAGCATATCTTGGCATTGGGAAGATGTCCATGCATGTTTTCAGCTTAAGAAACGCAGCCGTGAGGGCAGGATCGCAGAACGGACACGTCATGTTCGGCAGACAGATCAGCGACTCGCATCAACCCTCGTCTCTTAGCAGCAGTATCTCAGTTACACCCATGAACCTAGAGCCCTTCATCGCCCCAGAGGCGACACAGCTTCACCCTAAAAGCAAGCTCTGCACTGCCAGGCCAAATCTCTCGCAGGCTGTGCTGTGGGGCCATGGCTTCCCCAGTGGCACTTTCCATTTGTGTGGAAGAGCCAGTGGGAGGACAAAAACAACACCCAAGCCTGTTTCATGGCAGCAAACTGGAAACCCAGGAAAGAAGGAGGCTTTTGAGCAGGGTGTGATTGAGCCCCCAAACATCAGCAGAGAAGAGCGGGGCCACGAGAGATGGTGACCGGAGCAGCCCCTTGCTGCCGCAATGCCAGCCTCGGTGGCCATGGAGCTCCACATGGCCCTGCTTGTGCTGGCAGGGATCAGCATGGGGTGGGGGACACCTGTGCGGGGTGTGGGGACACCTCCAGCCTGAATGGGCTTGGGAGGAAGGATTCTGCATTTTGGAGAGTGAAGACCTTGCTTCCCCAGGGCCACCCCGGACAACAGATGCATTTCTGCGACACCCCAAATACCACTCGGCATCCCAAGAGAGCTGTGTTCCTCCCCACATCTCCTCCCCACCCTGCACAGGAGGGAAGGGGCTCAGCCCCTGACCACAGCACGGATGGGTCTCTTACTTTCTTCTTGCTGCAGTAGATCTGCCACTTCTTCTCCGCTGGCAGCGCGAACATGGCCTCTCTGTGCTTGTCCGTGAGGTCAAGTTCATCCTGGAAAGGGGAAAAAAAGCCCACAAAACATGCAACATGAGTACACAAACGGGTGATGGCACAGACACAACCCCCCAGATAAGTGCTGTAAATCAATGTGGGGCCACACCACAGTGCAGCGGTGGTCCCGTAGCATCGCCCCGTGACTATCGATTTGTCAGGGCAATGATGCTAATTCTCATCCTGCTGCTGCTGACCTCCGCCTGACTCCTGGGCTACAGCTGGCTGCTGGGAGGACAGGGCTGCAAACCCCTCTGCCTCATTCCTCCTGGACATCGCCTCCATTGCTTTTAAAGGCAGCAAGCGTTTTAGAAAGGACACCCATGAAGCTGGTACAGCTGCCTGCAAGATAGCCTCGTGCAGATGATTGAGAGCTCCGGATGATGGAACACATCTAAGATATGTACAGCAAAAATAAAATTCAAATAGGACCTTTCTTTTTTACCACCTCAGATAACTGCTTCACCACTGAGCAACCTGAGTGATCCAGCCCCATTTCCATCGCCGACACGCTCATATCATTGAAAACTGGGCGGTTTTTTTTGGCTTTTGATTTGTTTTCCTGTAACTAAAAATAGAAGGCGCTTTTCCTAATATCTACAGTTCATAAAGAGGTACATCCTCTCCAACAAAACTGGACTATGTATTGCCTGGCAGAGATAAAGCTGTTTACTGACACCTTTATTGGTTTATCTGATTTTATTTTAAAGGACACATCCATTTTCGACTTGGAGGCTCGGTTAGCAGCGTGCCCTCCGCCGGGATGCCCGAGTATTATCAAAGCCTCATCGCTTCCTGGTGCTAGATGTAGGTCAAAGCTTTTATCAGAGAACTAACTAAATAAAACATTCAGGCAGGGCTGGGAGGCTCGTTGCTAAAGCCAACATTGATCTTACTACCATGGATGTCTCTTAAAATCACCACCACTGATGACAACCCTCGTGCTGGAGGGGTGTTGGCGCAGCGGTGGGAGCGCTGTAGATGCTGTAGAAGGTCACAGGAGAGCCCTGACGTGGCCTGCAGCCAACTCATCCCACCCTGCCAGTGGATTTAATTAAGAGGATCCCCATTAAAAATTACACATTTAATTCCAGCAACTAAAAAAGGAAAAAAAAACCAAACCAAAAACCACATGGAGGCCCATTAAAGTTTCCCTGCCTGAATAATAACACTTAACAACTAAAGCTGGTAACCCCTGGTACACCAGTCAAAGGTGAAAGCACCATTTGGTGAAGGCTGAACAATATGCCTATGGGGAAAGATGGGTCCCTGCATCAGCAAGCCCACACGCTACAAAGAAATTCAGCTGATCTAAGTAAAGCTCATATTGCACCCAGCAGCCAAGGAAGGGAGCCTTCGGCTATCTTGTAACCCAAACCCAAGGGCCCTCCAGTGCAACAGAGCAACGGAGGGTTGCCGGCAGTCCTGAACATCTCGGAGAGGCTTATACATCCACTTCAGGTATTAATTTCAGTTCCTGATGAAATTACTCCTTGAAAGGAAAGGTGTCATGGAGCTTTTTCCGTTACGTACACATGGAGGAGCTTTGCCTCTTCTCTGACTTTTTCCCCCCATATTGACTGACTCTTCAAATCACTGTGCTGCACACAGCTGACGTTGGTGGAGCTCTGGAAGCAGACGTGCAAGACACCCTTACAACACAAATAAACGTGCTGCCATGACAGAAGCTTGGAAAAAAGTGAGGACTGAGAAAGCCTGAGCCCAATCCGAGACACTTCTCCTCTCCCTGCGCCCAGGGAGGAGACCCTGGCTTAGGGACTCCTCCAATGAGCACCGCTTTCAAATCTCCCTGTGCCCCTACAATTTGGGAGGTCAGGGATTCATATCCAGTAACCGATCTCCTTCCCAGCCTTGGGCAAGTCTTGTCAGCCTTCCACATCTCATGCATGTGAAAAACAGAAATTGCACTCTATGTCCTTCTCCCTTTGCGTCTCCTCAGGCTACGAGCCAGTCAGACACCCAAGCTCTGCTTCAGCCCCAATTCTGCAGGTCTAAAGGTGGCCAACAGGATGCCACCTGACACAGGGACTTGGCTGAAATTCAGCTTGTTGGAAAAATATATCTGGGAGTGTGGGAGAGGACGAGGGTCTCCTGATAAGTATTTACCTCTGCAGTGAGGGTTTAAGTGAGTGCAGGAAAATGCTTCCACTGCGACCCCGTGTCCTTGTCACGGGAATCTGGGATTCAGGCATGAAAGCACCGGCCACGCACATCTGTACTTAGGTTCTTAGGAAAATATTTATTGAAACTTTCAAAATACCCATACCCTAAAAATACAACTTGTGCAAACGTGAAGATTTATTACCCAAGAAAAGAAATCTAAACTGAGCTGAAGCCTAAGTGGGAGCAAGAAGGAATAAAGCAGAAGAACATATTAGGTGCTGGTACATGACAATGCACAAACACATCCAAAAAAGGTGCAGAAATGCTTCTGAGCCCCACACAGCGCATTTCATAGTGCCCTGGCTCTAACATGTTCAGTCATCGCAGCCCTGCATCACTCAGCAACACCTACCAAATGATATCTTACAGGATGCTTGGGAGAGGTGTTTAAATAAATACTACGTGGCACCCAGTGAATATGAAAATTCTCATAATCAAACAGTGACTAACTACTGTTATTCTGAGCTGTAACAGCGACTTAACCATGAAAAGTCAGGTCTTTGCTGGTTTTATGTGCATGGGGACTCCTGAACCCACCTTCAGCCCTTCGTTTACACTCACTGATGGGTACCTCCTTGGCCCCAAGTAGGCTGCTCATAAACTGCCCTTCAAACTCCAAAAGATCAAGAGGGGACAGGAACATCAGTCATTTCCCGGTGGCTCACAGACCACCGCACAAACACAGCTCTGACAGAGCCTTTTGCAATTGCACGGTGGAGTCGTAACACGGCAGAGAAGCTGCGCACAACCTCAAACCCATATGCGCCTTCAATTAATCTTCACAAGGTCAATAATTAGGTGATTCTAACTGGCAATTAATTTTATAGGCCATTTGCAAGCCATGCACTCCCTCTACAGTGAGCGATGTTGGTGGCTGTTGAAGAGTGAGAAGATAACCGATGAGTCAGTGTCCCTCACCCCTCACTTCAGCCTCACCTTTCACAGCTCTGCCCTTTTCACCTGGCTGCCTCCCACGGCAGGATCTGCCAACTTCGCTATTTTAAATATTTTTTTGGAATTGGGTCAAAGGCACGTAGAATAACAGCCTCATTTTGCTACCAAAAGGAAGTCTCTGCCCAGAGTGTTTTTACTGGAAAGAGATATGCTCCTATTAAATATTTATCCCGTACAGTTAAACTATTCACCTTTAGATCAGGAAACACGTTTCAACATTAAATCTTCATTTGAATATGATTTTAAAAAAACCTCAGAGGGGAGATTTGATTCTCAGCGTGTATTTGCTATTTCTAGGAGGTAAAATACTTCCTTGCAGCTTCCTGTGCTGATGTCTCTCCGCTCAAGCCAAGCAAACCTCCTCCTCTCTCCCAGCACAGCATGAGCTCTGGTGAAGGCGATCCCATGCCATTTTCCTAAAGCTACCTTAGAAACATGTGGCTTAGCTAGCACGCTGTGAGCAGGTTCCCATGGGCCAAACAAGTTTTCATCCCTCCCTACACCTTTGCCTTGGAGGTGCTCAGGGGGAAGATGTTCCCATGGTCCCTATCTCCCGGAGCTGGCAATTGGGTGGTATGAGCAGCCCAGGCCACCGGAGGTCCTCTGGTCCAATCCCCTGATTAAGCAGGGCCACCTAGGGCCATTGCCCAGGACAAAGTCCAGGCAGATATTTAAATATCTCCAAGGAGGCAGACTTTATCACCTCTCTGGTTTGCAGTCAAGGTAGCCTCTAACCACCTTCTGAAGGTAAAGCCAGATCATAGAATCATAGAATCATTAAGGTTGGAAAAGACCCTTAAGATCATCGAGTCCAACTGTTAACCCAGCACTGCCAGGTCCACCACTAAACCATGTCCTCGAGCACCACATCTACCCGTCTTTTAAATACCTTCAGGGATGGAGACTCAACCACTTCCCTGGGCAGCCTGTTCCAATGCCTGAACAGGTGAAAAACCCTTTTGGTGAACAAGTTTTTCCTAATATCCAACTTAAACTTCTCCTGGCGCAGCTTGAGGCCATTTCCTCTCATCCTATTGCTTGTTGCTGGGGAGAAGAGACCGACAGATCAAGCAGAAAAGTGAGGCATTGCTACTGGAAGAAATGTTTGACCCTCCCAGCACAGAAGGCATCAAGTTCAGCCCCAGGCTGTTGCAGGGACACTCACGTCACACTGTCATGGTCCTTCAGTGCAAGCTCCTGTCCCTGCTGCTTCACCCATGCCATGGTGGACGTTTTAATGAGCATCTTCCACAGGCTGAGGACTTTAATGGGGGCAACGGCAGGAAGCGAGCAGGATGTTGCAAATCTCTGACCTCAGAAACAAGCTCCAAGATGGGCTCTCAGAGCTGGACGAGCCCATGTGCTGCCCACCCATGCCTGCAATGTCCCAGCACGACCATCACTGGTTCTTCCCCTACAGCCCACAGGTCCCACGGGCCACCAAAAATTCTGCAAGAAGTAGCTGGGGAGCTAAGTAAGGGATGATTCCCTTTACAGGGGTCTGCACCTCCGGAATATCTTCAGAGCACATAGGAAAAAAGATGAAAAACTAATCAGTCTAATGCACCTTTCTGGCTGATAAATTGTGTAACCATAATACATGGAGGTGACAGGGGAAAATAAGGAGGTTATCCATTGTCATAATTGAAACAAAAATTAATTAAAATTTGCTGGCTTGTTCTGGGTTTATATATATATATACATATGTGTGCATATATATATACACACATAGAGAAAGACATCACTGGATCAATAAATGACCAACATAATAAAGAGCAAGTGAATTTACTCCTGACAGATGGATGCAGAGAGTTTAGAAAGTTCTGTAAGGACACCAGTGAGACTATGGAACGTAAAGGCAAGATCTCCTGCATCCTCAAATAAAGCATGAGAGATCCAAGATTGCTCAAAAAAAAAGAAAAAAAATAGAAAGAAAGAAACAAGCAGGAACTTTTTGGCAACATTTGGCATTAACTGGTACAGCATGGGAATTAAAAAATAAATAAATAATGGCCTGTTGAAGCCTGCCTCAGCTTCCTTTCTCAGGGGTCATATCGCTTTTTCACTCTCTTCCAGGCATTCTTCTCCAAGTTCATCAATTTGATTTATCCCAGAACGCTGCAGTGTCAAGGGAAATGGCAATCAGCATTTTTCCCCCTGTACCTCATCTAATCTTCTTCCGCTGCGCGGAGGCGCTGCCCGCGTGGCCAGCTGGGCAGCTGCCCGCCCGCGACTGCCAGCCCTGACGGCGATCTGCACCGGCGCGCAACAAGCCTCCACCTCGGAATCGATCTTACTTAGCTCGTTATTTGCTTTCTAAGCTGTTTTCCTACAGAAACAGACTAATTAATCAGTGGCTGTTACAGTGCAAAGAACAACTGCCTTCACACGCATCCTGCACCGCAGGAGGAGCTCCTCTATCCGCAACATTTATTTAGGTGATTACAATTCTCAACATATGCACATTTATCTTAGTTGTTTTGTTTTGTTTTTTTAAATAGGAAGGTAGTGAATGAAGTCTTTTATTTTTAGTATTAGTAATAAAAATACCTCCTCCCTAGCACATGCCTTTTCAGCCATAGGACCCTGAGAACTTAAAACAACATCCCAGACAAACTGGTCCCAGCCAATATTATCACTATATATTTGCAATTTACCCCTGAGAACCTGCAGCTGGAATTACAGAACATGAGCAAAATGCAACTATTTATATTTATTAATGAATAAGCATAACAGAAGATTTTCATTAATTTTGCCTTTATCATGTAATGGTTTTTTTTTAATAAAGGAAATTGCCCACAGCAAGGGAATTAGCAGCAGCAACAAGCAATAATGTGTACGCACTTTGAAGTGCTTACCCCTAGTCGACGTCTTCCCACATTGAATTTTCAGTCCCAGACTGGCAGAGGAAAGACCCCAATCCACCCTGCTCTGCAATTTTCAGTTATTGACCTGAATGCATTGGACAGATATAAATAAAATATGTATTCCTTTCTTCTTCTGCAGGAAAGATTATGGCCAGCAATAGCTGATTTAGCTCCTCAATAAACTCTAGCTGCAGCTGGTTCATGTCCCCATCAGTTCAAACACCTGAGGCAGACAGTACATACTGCTTTAATATTATTTCATTTGATTAATTATTTTAATGGGCTAAAGGCTTTAAAGGTGTTCATATTCCAATACTGATGTCTTTTAAAAGAGAAGTATCTACTTAGTTTCCTCAATCTTTTTTGTTGTAATATATATCTATAACTGCATATATACATTTTTTTTTTATTTATTGAGCTCGGCCTTCTGTGACCTTTTCACCAGCATTATCTGGAAAACCTTTCTCCTGTTTTAATTAACACAGGGTATTTTTATAGCCTGAGTTATTGATCTATGCAGTTTTACCCTGAAGAGCACTCAGATCTAGAAGCCCTGCAGGTGGATCACCAGCACGCTTTTTCCGTGCAATTGTACATAAACCCTGAAACCAAAAACATAAGATATATCAGCCCATTATTTACTACTGTGATCACTAAAATGGATTAAATTCAAGTCAATCACAGCTGGGCATGACTGCCCTTTGGCGGGTGCACCTTGTGCCACAATAAAGCACAGGTCTGGCAAATAAATAAGAAGGACTTGGATGTGGATTTCCCACCTATTTATGGACCCAAAGAAGCAGCTCCCTTTTCAATCAGTTTTTAGATGCCACCTTCACTGCTGGTATCCCTGAAGCTACTGAAGTTGGAAGTCAAACCAACAGGTCAAGTGTGGCTTCAGATGCCCCCCGCCTGATGCGGATGCTCACTTAGGAAAGTTGTGCATGGTTTGTCTGGGGCTAAACTGCTCCAAGGTTTCCCCAGCTAAGGCCCTAGGAAGGGCATTGAAAAGGGGCTGGATGGGAACTAGTGGCTGCAAAGCTCCATGCCAACTCGATCCTAAAAGCTTCCCAAGATTTACTGCTCTGCGCGTGGGACCCTCAGGATGCAGCTGAGGGGAGCAGGAGCCAGCTACAGCCTGATGCTGATGACAACGTAAGATGGAAGTGGGCTCCTTGCATACCTGTGGCTTGGGTGGGACAAGTGGTCCTCATTTCCCCACAACCATGGCTTTCGTCACACCCAGCATCCTAAGGACATTTTTAAGAACTTGAGCAGGTGCAAAGCAGAGAGTCACCCTGCAACAAGTCAGTTTGTGACTGAGGTTTGACATCCAGCAAGCAAGCAGGCATCAGATGGGCTTACAGATGCTAGGTGTTGTTGGGGAAGGGAAGCTGATCCCCATAAATAACAGTATTGATTTGAACACTAGAGTTGATGGGAATTAGGACCACCGGGCACTCAGGCAGGATCCTGCCTGCAGGGCTACAGAAAGCCTCAGCTGCCAAAAGCCGATGCCAGTGATGCTCACACGCCGAGGAACGCCTGGACTTTGCCGGCAACAGATACTACAGTGGTACGAACAGCTTTCATTTGCATCTGCCAACAGATACGAGGCAGGCACGGGCTATTCCCAGCAGGAACACCTCCTGCTGAGGTTGGTGATGAAGCACAACCCACGTGCTGCTCAATCCTGCCCATAACTCCAACAACACCACCCAACCACCAAGCAATCAGGGAGGAGAAGACCACTGCTGGAGCAGATGCCCCATCCAATGAGGCTGGTACCCTCTGTGGTGACCTGTGCCAGCAACACTTGGAGCCAGTGCAAGCCAAAAACCTAAATGCCCCAATTAAGGTCACCGACGCGTTACCAAATGAGCCGCCCAGGCATCTCCCAGGGATGTGGCCTCCCCTTTTACGAAGTGCAAAGTGGAAAGCATTTAGTAGGTAGACCATATAATTTTTCCACTTCAGCTGTACTTCTCCTGGATACAAAGGAGTTTCTTATGCGCTTTCTGCCTTCAGCTGGGGTTCACATTGTGCCATAACATGGCTCCTTTGTAAAATTACAGGTCAGCAACAGCATGGTTTTTGGGCAAGCCTCCCCACTAGTTTGTAGCTGTAACAGATATTGCAATTACATGAATGCTTCAGCTGAAATATAGCGTTCCTTGGTGGATTACTTCATTCAGGTCCATGGAATGTGTGTAGGCAGAAAACCCTTATTTTCTCGCCGAGTAGGTGTGCGACTTCTGTATCAGATGCTTACCTATCAAAACATACGTTTAAGAGATTATCTGTGAGGGTGTAATGCCACGAGGTGACAAAAACAAGTGCTGTGAGCGGTGGGCTGGGACAGGAGCGTGGCAGGTCCAGGCTGCTCGCATCTAATGAGCATCTAATAACCTGGGCAGCCCAGTAAAAATGTCCACACAGTTCCCTGCAGAGTGAATTTAAAAACAGACGTTACCCAGTCACTTGGTTTTCTTCCTTAAAAGTGATTCATAAGCTCAAGGGAGCTTGGTCTTGGGAGGTGGTGATGGGACAGGGTCAGGAGCCCCATGCTGTGTCTGGCCCCCGATAGAGTCTGCAGAAAGGGGTGTTTTGCCCAGAACACAAGGGCTATTGCAATCACATTTTTTCTGGGTACCAACTGCATGCTTTTCTTTGCAGATATAGGGGAAAGTGGCTTCAGCCAGCATTCAGTGGTTCCCAAAATCCTGAAGTCCTTAATGCTGCAAAGACCAGGCAGCAAAAAACGACAGCTGACCTGCAAGCATGAAATGCAAAGCTTGGCTTTGCAGCTGATCCCTCAGCTGTTACTTAAAAGCCATGTTGTTCTGCAAGGCCCAAAACCTCATACTTTCTCCTTACTGGATTAGAAACCGGGGGAAAATCACATTACTTAAGTTCCTAAGTAAAACTGGATATTGCTAGCAATGAGTTCCTAACCCGGCACTGCTATTAACACGTAACAGTGCTCACACCACCGCCTTCTCCTCACATTGGGGTTGTCCTCCACTCCCCATTTGAGCAGCACAGAGAATAGCAATCATCCCGGCATGCCGACAGGGTGGGAAGGCATGGCTCTGTGGGACAGTTACGCGTGGAACATCCTACCCAAGCACCCCACATCGTGAGCCACAGACCGATCGCCCACCATGAAGCATTTCAAAGGCGACACAGAATTAATCTCTGTGACGGGGGATGCTATCTCCTAACAGATAGCATCCAAAGAGCGGCTCTGATGAAATGCATTAGTTGCCCCAAGTACAGCAAAAACAAATGCTGTGATAAATCTTGTAAGCTACCAGAGACCTTTTTTTTTGTTCCCCAGGCTCCTGAGTTTCTATTACTTCACAGAGCAGCAGGGAGGGATGAAGCAGCCTTCCCCTTCATGGGAGGGGAAGGCATAAAGCCCAGCACTTCGGAGACCGTGTGTGAATATCTCCCCTCCAGCAGATCCCAGTGAAGGCAGTCACTACCACCATGCAACATCAGCAGGCAAGGGTCTAAGCCTGCTGGCTGCTGGAGCCTGGGTGGAGGGACCCAGGAAAGGTTACCTGATCTGGTTTCATAGGCTAAAAATGGGCTGCTGCACATCACGGGCAGGATGCAGGGCTAGATGGCGGCTGCTCTAATTTATTCTGCATCGCTAACGACAACTTGGAGGTGAAAAGTCTGAGAAGCCCCATCAGTATCAGTAACTGGATTTCCTCAAAGCCCAGGTATTTGGGAGGACAAGCCTCGAGGGGCGGCTGGGGCAGCATCTCCTCTCAGCCTTTCCCTCTGCTGGCAGGGATGCAGGCTGGGAACAAGGTATGGGACCAGCGAGAGGCAGCACCTCGTGCTCCAGGGGCAAGCAAAGCCACGCCGGACCTGGCAGCTCCTCTGAGCATCCAGGCACCCTGAGGAGCTGCTGGAGCATCGTTCTCATACTGCTGGGACGGAGACACCGCTGCAACCCGCCCCATCGGGAAGAGAGCCAGCGAGGGGTCCTGGGTCTTGCCAGGGCTCCCTCTGCCCTCTCCGGACCAAGCCGTTCAATCCCCCCGTTGCCTCCACCCCCCCGCCCAGTGCAGGTCCCACAGGGCCGATGCACACCACCACACACAGAGCGTTTCATTACAAACCTCAGAGTGACAAGGAGTGTTAAGCAGATATAAAGGACATCAGTCATTTACCCATCTGGTGGAAAGTCTATTTGCTGGCAGAAAATAGAGCGGATTGTTACGGCAAGATCTACCATATGGCACCATTATGTGGAGCTTTGCAAGTGCTTTCTCTGAGCGTGCAAGCAAGATTTCAGCCTTTGAAGAAACGCTGTATTGTTAGCCTGGATACGCAGGAGCCTCTTGAAAGAAGCCGTGGCAGATGGCACAGCTTTGTTCTCTTGGTTCGCAGGCAGCTCGTGCAGCCCCTGATATTCCTCCTTGCTGGGGCTGAGCAGCCCCACAGCACAGCGATCCTCCTGATGTGTCCTACGGGAGGATCGATGGCTCCTGAAACTTCTTAAATCCGACGGATGTTGCCTGGTGGGTACCACACCACTGCACAAGCCCCAGGAAGCAAACACCGCCAACCCAAGCCGGTGGGATGCATCGGTGTCGATACAAGGAGAGCTGCATGAAATTGCAAAGCCTTGTCCCAGCCAAGGGAGCTGCAAATTAGTAAATCTTCCTGAAATACCCAGCTTTTGTCTGTGCCTCCCTGCCAGCACCTGCTCCTCCCTGGGTGGCTGAGCCTGGCCGGAGCCCCGGCAGGACAGTGGACAAAGAAAAGCCTTTCAGATGGGGCTGGTGCCCGCTTGAGCGACATCCCAACAATACCCTGACGAAAACCCATTCAGCCCAGGCAGGGGAAATGGAAAGGAAAAGGAAAAGGTTCCTCTGGGAGGAAGCAGTGATCAGTCATTGACCACAGCAACAACATCTGCATCTGCTCCGAGCCAGGGAAAAGCCCCTGGCTGCTGCATACCGCTGGCTGGGACAGGACGCATCGTCCCTGCAGCCCGGGATGGACACGGCACATTTCTTACAGGCTAATTGCTCCTGCTTGTGCCCAGGCAAAAAAACCATCCCCTGTTTCCCTGTTGTTCCTCCAAACACTTGCATGGCCACAGAATAAAACCCTAACTATTTAACTATTCTATTTGACTATTCTAGTTAAAATCCAAATTGTCCATCTAACATAAAGCGGGCCATAAACCAGACACTGGCAGAGCAGATCGAGCCTTTAGCTGACCTTGGAGTCGCAGCTGCTCCGTGTCCCTCTGCAGCTCAGGCCCTCGTCCTCTGCCGCTGGCACGGGACAATCACCAATTTCTCACGCTATGGATGTTTCCTGACTTAGATGAACAGGCACACTTAAAAACACACAAAGCCCAGGGAATATTTTGCAGGATGGCTTCAAAAAGAAAGAGTTTTTCCCCTTTGATGTATGCAGCAGACTGAGATCTGCGGAGAAGGGACCCTGCTGGATTGCTGGTCTCTGTGGGAGGATTGTCCATCCTGGTGACCAAACCCACTGCTGCAACGTCCCCAAAGATACCGCCTGTCCAAGGCCTGAAATCTTCCACCCCTGCCACTCTGAGTCCCTAATGGGAACAAATGGGGCAGAAAAGTCACTATTAAACTGCAAGAGAAGAGTTGGCCAAGGACCAACCCGAGCTGGCAAAGCCTCCAGATCCCCTCCAGCCCCTTTGACTTCCCTCAACCCAATTGACTGAGACAACTGAGGACTTTGGGGGGAGCCCTGGTCCCACAGAGCGGCCACAAGCCATCCTGCCCCGGATGGTTGAGCATGACAGGTCGGGTGGCATTGGGCTCCCGCAGGCGCAAAAATCAGCCCAGTGCTTCTGAGTGCTTTCTCTGTCTCTCTTCCAAATGTTACACAGTGGGTTTATACAGAAACAGTGGGATACTTTCCAAACCATTTAACTAATGCTGAAATTTAATACCCGACACCAACAGGTTACTGAGAGCAAGAAGGAGCTGTTGTAATGGAGGGGGGAAATTGCAACTTCACTCCCCCTGAATGGGAATCTGCCCTCTGGCACCTGTGGGGCAGAGCTCGGCTTCCCCCTCCCTCCCACCCGGCGCTGGCTCAGGTCGAGATCTGCCTGATGAGTTTTTTGGGGAGCCAGGGGGTTGCAGCTGCTTGCACAGGAACATGGTGGGCACCCGCTGTCCCCCCTCCCTATATGACTTCAGTCCCTGGGGAGCCAGCATGGTTCCTGCTGCCAGCGTGCCCCGTAGCAGCAGCTGCCTCTGAGCCTTATTCTCACCCTTGGCTGGGGAGAAAAAAAAAAATAATCTTGGCAGCATGGAGCAAGGGACAAAGAGCAGAAGGGCCACACCAAGGCATGCCCCAGGCCCGACTGCTCCCTGCGAGCGCTGCTGAACTCCTGCCTCAACACACACACAGTGGTTCCTTGCGGCACAGCCTCTGCACCAAGCATCTGGCTGAATTTGGGGGAGGTGCTTTGAAAGTCCCGAGCTGAGGAAAGCACTGCGGGCATGCAGGTTTGATGGGGCTCCAGTGCATGAGCCTCTGGCAGATGCCTCCTTCAGCCTGGCTGGTGACACCGAGCTGCAGCATAACAAGCCTTTACACTGCATTCAGCCAGGACACAGCGGGAGTTGTCCACGGGAAAGAATTTCCCCAGGAAAATCATATTTGGCCAAGTTATCAGTGCAGAAAAACATGGAACAGAGCTGTTCATTTGCTCCACCTGAACAAACCAAATCTGACTGGCAGCGTTTTGCTTCTTTGCAAAAAGAAGTGCTGCTGCAGGGATGTCTCATCCCCACCGTGCTGCGTTGGGTGTCCCAGTCTGCCTTCTCATCCTGCCCATGGAGAAGGACATCTGGGCAAAACTGGCTCTTGTAATATCTTGTAATACGACCTGGAGGTCTCCTCTGCCAAGCGGTCTGGCTCACCACAACCATGCTGCCTGACATCTAATGGGACATGCTATACCATGAGGCGTGACTGACCAGCATCAGGACTCCCAGCTCCCTCTACGCATCGAAGGACCATAAAGAAACCCCATTTCGCTGCTGAATCAACTCAAAGTGGAGCGCTCTGGGTCCATCCAACAAACCACACCAAAATGTTTTCACTTAGAGGAAATTAAAGCTTTTTTTTGGCTGCCAGATTTTTTTTTGATCTGCGTTTTTCAGAGTTTTGGTACCGAGGGATAAAGAAACAATATCCTGACTCTCCAAATCTCAATTTAGCCCACACCCATGGATTTCTGTGAAGCAGAGTGCCCAGCAAATAAAGTCACTTTGCACCTACAGGGGACAACCTGCTTTACTGGCTTGGACACCCCTGCATCACCCTGGAGGTGCAAAAAGCCAGACCAGCTCCCAAGCCCTGCTCTAAGAAATCAAGGCTTTCTAAAGAGAAAGAGAACCCCCCCCCAAACTGGCAGGACTTCAGGGATGAGCAGAGCTCAAGGTTCAGTGCAGAACTGCTCCCAAGAGCAGCCTCTGATGCTCCCTTCACACCAAAGCTTGCCTGAAAACTCAAAACCAAGCCTGGAGAGACTAGAAAAAGGGAAAAAAAAAGGGGGGGGGGGGCGGGGGGAAGAATAAAAAGCATCCTACTTACCACCAGCTCGGTGAACATGACGTCCAGCTCCTCCACCGGTGGCATGGGCAGCGCGGGCTCCATGGTCTGCAGGGCGAAGCTGCTGTCATTGCGCAGCCGGTATGTGATCTCAGGGTGGTCGCTGCTGCGAAAGCAGCAGAAGATGAAGGAGATCCCCCGACCGCTTCTCTTCCTTGGGGCCATGGCCAAAATCCTCTGCGTCCCTCCCTCCTGGGCACTAGATCCTGAGGGGAAGAGAAGAGAGGAGGCTCGAGCAACCGCCCCGCAGCACTGCACTCCCGTCCCACCGAGGGGAGGAGGAATCAAAGCCACCCACGCGCTCGGCGTGGAGGGGAAGAGCGGAGACGGTTTATGTGCCAAATATTTCTGCTCAGATTTGACATTTACGGTGCTGGCAACCTTGACGACCACGCGAATTAAAAAGATGCATTTGCTTGCCTTGTGCCCAAGCCGGCAGCGGCAGGGGGATGTGCTGCTGTTCCCGTAGGGAGAAGGGTCCTGGACCCCCACCACTGCTGCAAATCCCAGCAAATCCCCACCGATCTCCCCATGCTGTGGCAGCCAAGCCAGCCCCCATCTCAGTCTGGCAAATCTGGGAGGCTGCTGCCAGGAACAGCTGGATGTGCTCAGGCCCACCAGGTATGTGGTCCCCAGCACGGGTGACTCTGTGCTTGAAGACCTTATGTGGCTCAGGATGCCCCAAGCCACAGACAGCAGCAGAGCTGAGAAAATATCCTATATTGTCCCCCCAGCTCTTAAACGTGTCCCTAAACATCCACCGGCAACCGCCAGTTGGGCGGTTCTTTTTCATGGAAAATTTTACTTGGCTTTAATTAGATAAACCCTACTTGAAATTCCAGTAAATATTTACAAGATGCGATTTCAGCTGATAAAAATCACACAGTGCCGGTAGCTCAGACTTTCCTACGCAGTGCTTGTGTCGGGCATCGCTCGCGCCAGTGGCTGCTTGGGTTTTGCTGATTTCTGAAACTCGGGTTGGGAGCAAAGCTCAGGGCAGGAGACGTGTCTTGCCCGACCGATAATGGCAAGGACCAGGCAAATATTGCCCCAAAATTGGGACTGTCAAGTCAACAATACAAGAAGAGGGGCACCTACGAGGAATGAGGATGGCGGAGAAACACCCTAATGAGAAAAATTAACCAGCAAGGTAGAGAATTTTTAAAAAGCCTAACCATTTGTCTTATAAAGCCACACACCCACACATTTTATCTCTGTGAAACAAGATGCTGGGATGTTAAGAGACAGGACAAACAGCCAAGGTTAATGCAGAAGGTTGAAATATGGATGACTCAGATTTATTAACAAAACTATGAAGAGAGTTGGGAAAAAAGGTCAGCATTTGGAGAGGAGTGTCTGATCTCCCTGGAGCCAGCCATTCCCCTCCAACTACGGATTTATACGTTCAAATAAACTGCTGCTGTGCCCCACAGAGAGCCAGCACCAGAGGCAGGTTGGGGGAAGACCTGGGGTCGGACCCAGCACCACTGCTTGCATGGTAAATGCTGCCCTCCCAAAACAGGGACCTTGCAGAAAATTCAGGCTCTACCCACATTACTTTAACAGAGGATCTGACCCTTGAAATGGTCTTCGATCGCATATTTTTAGCACATGGTGTAATCATCTGCTGAACCACGAACGATGGGAAACAGTTATTGGGTCTTCACGGGGGATAATCCCAGGCTGTGAAACTGCTCTGTGCCCAGTCCACAGGGTCCCCCCTTCCCAAAAAGCCCCAAATCTCATTTCACATTTAGCATCTTGCATGCAGAAAAATGCAACCACTGGAGGAATTTCAGCTGCCATGAAATCTCTCTCATCGCATCTCCCCAGCAGCCAGCACCGCAGCAAATCCATTAGCAGCCTGCTGGCATCCCTTCAGTGTTAGGAGGGTTTTGGGACCTGCTGGGGAGTTTCTTTCCTAAAGGGGAGAGGGAAACAAAAAACCAAAGGCACATAGCCCTCTGTCCCCTCTAATGCGGAGGAAAACATTGCAGGTTTGGGTTTTAAAGAGCCACGAGGAGCAGGGCACAGAGGGAGATGCTGGTGGCTGCCCAGCTCTTCATGCCTGGCACAGGACCTCAGTCCTGACCTGCATGTTCTCAGCTGTGCAAAGTTTGGTCACTTGGTCGTTCCCAGTCCGTGGGTACGGCCATGCGTGCCCAGAGCAAGGCCTGATCCTGCTCCTGCAGCCAGTCTGGTGCAAATGGACCCGTTCTCTTCTGCCATGGGGTGTTTTCCATCCCCTTTTCAACACCACATCAACCTCATCCTTGAAACCTGCTGCTACGTACAAGCTCTGACTTGGGCTTGCAAAAATGTATGAAAAGCTTTTACCAGAACAACACCTGCTCTTCAGAGATACACACTACTGACGATGTTTTACGAGGAGTTTGAATGACAGACCAAAAGGCAAGATTTTATTTTGGGTTTTAAAGCATACAGTCATGTAGCAACCAAGGCAAAGTATTTTTGAACTGCTTCCAGCTTTGGAGCTACTGAGGTTCCTCATTTTCATCTATAAACAATTAAAAAAAACAAACCACCCTATAATGCAGGCTGAGTGGGCTGTAGGTTATTAGCAGCCAAGGCTAAAAAAAGTTAGAGGAGAACATGTTAGCTACCAGGCAAATAGCATTAAACCTTCAGAAGGCTGATGAATATTCATTGACATGACGGATCAAAATCAAAACACGGCACTCTGGCAGGTCGTGGGAGCTGCAGACAGCACAGATTGCACCGTCAGAACAAAGTCCAGCTATGCAGCCTTCTCCTTCCCTGCAAATCCTACAGAAATCAGTTATTCATGGAGAAAAACTGACAGCCTCTGGCAACCTGGAAGCTTGCGTTAAGGAGAGCAGAAGGGACTGGTTCCATGCAGCATCACACATTAAGTGTCCTGCTCCCGCCTCCCATTTATACCTTCAAGCACTAATTAGATCAATAAATTTAAGTCAGATTGCGATCTAATAGTGCCTTCTGGCCTTTACTATTGAGCAGGCCAGAATAAATTAAGTTTAATTGCCCCTGTACATACAGAACCAGGGAAGATAAGATGGAAGGGTCATTGAGGGAACTTCTAGCCAAACCCTAAATACCAAGGAAGGACTGATGGGCCTGAATCATTCCCAAATAACTTCGCTTTCACAGAAACAAGGGTGGAAATGCGTGTAGGATTTCACTACACGGATGATGTGTAGGGGTGGGCTCAGCCTGAAAGACCAGGGAGAGGAGGAGGAGGAGAAGGACCTTAGCCCACGTATACCACCAAGACCAACCAGGGGCCCCACGCAGGACAGAGCCCATGGGCTGCAGCTCAGCGATGAGGAGAGAGATGAGTTTTGTTGTTTATCCCAGCCCTAAAAAAAACCACCAAGCCTACATTGCCCTGAGCAGTGCTTAAATGGAATCAGTCATTAGGAGAAAATTGGACCCTGGTGTCGCTTCCGCCTTTGCTTTAAGGAAAGGAGAGCAGCAATTACTACTTGCATATTCAACAGCCTCCTCAGCAAGCTAAATTAGCCCGCGTGGAGCAACATGTTGCCAAAGCCTGTCTGTGACCGATGCCCCAACAAGCTGGTTTAAAGCCAGCAGCAGTATTGCAGCGTTGCGGTCTGCAGCCTAAAAATACCCAGCAAGGGTACAAACACATGCAAAGGAGCATGCACGCTCCCCTTCACACCCGCCTCCAAACCCGCCCAGAAGCTCGGAGCTAAATCCTCAAATATGAATATTAGTGTGTTGTTCCTCTGGCTCCTCTCCCATCCCCTCCCAAAAGAAGGATGCAAGATCCCGAGCGAGCTCTTTCTCAATGGCGAGCTTTATTTCAGTGCGTTGCACAAGAGGAGAGTATTTTTGTGCAATTGCAGTAATGCTCACTGACCGTCTCTGCCAAGCCCTGACCGATTTTGGCATCTTGGGCCATGTCAAGCTTTGCCTTCTCCCACCCCACAGAGTTTCGGCGCAGCCTGGGATGCTCCCAACCGATGGAAATTTTCTGACTCTCTTCCATCTTTGCGAAGTGACCTCCTTGGTTAGCGGTGGCCGGGAGTTGCTGGGCCTTGGCAGGCAGTTTTACAAGACACCGTCACCCCCACCAAATGCTAGAGCAGGGTGTCCTGGACCACTTTTTACAGCACATAGAAGGCAGAAATTTGGCATCCCACATATAGCACCCTATGCTTGTTCCATCCCACCATCCCAATGGTGCACCCTCCATCAGTGCTTCTCCCCATGCATGTAACACCCAGCACACAGCACAGTGCTGGTGTGCACATCAAACCCGCTCATTACTTTGCATTATTTTTTTAAACAAACAATTCTAAAATATTTTCCTCCCATGATAAGTCACGTCCAGACCTCCACAGCAATAAAAGCTAAATGCTCCCACGACATTTTTCAGACCAGCTGTATATTTGAGGCATCTCCTGAGAAACAGCAGAGCCTTCCCTGGACATGTTTTGATTTTTCACCTTACAGACCCAAGACAGCCAGCACCCTCCTTGGCCTCACCCGCTAACCCAACCTCTTCTCGGGTTCAGTCCCGATTGTGAGTCCTCTGAAACATGTGTGCCGTGCTCTGCTCATCCGATCAGGCAGCAGCGTTTGGGCTTATCCCACTCAAGAGGTCTCTGTTTCATATTTGCACCGAAGCCAGTGCAAAGAAACTCTTTTTAATGAGGGGGATCCAACCGTTATTTAATTTTAAAAATAAAATGTTTGAAATTGAGCCCTTGTGTGGATGAAAAGCTCAGAAACAGGATTGCTTTCCCCTAAGCAGGAGTCATCTTCCCTCCAACGCAGAAGCCCAGAGGACTTGAGCCCATAACCAGCACCTCCAGCAGATCCCGCGCTGAGCACAGTGCCGGCATCCCCAGCATGGCTGTTCCTGTTAAAAGCACCAGGATGATTTTTTGGCCACAAGCTCCCATGCCAATTTCAAAAATCCCTTCCTCCAGCATAAAGCTGTTTTCAGGCACAGGCTGCACAAGAGGGGAATGTTTGTGTTTGGTAGAAATCTGTGTGTATCGGCAGGAAGGGGAAAAACCCCAAAACACGTAGCTAAAAGGCTTTAAACTGTTTGACGATTGCCTTTTCCCCCTCCATCCACCCATGAAACAGCAGCCACGAAAGGGGATGGGGACAGGACCCTTCCCATGAAGCCGCAGGAAGATCAGCTGCCAGGAGGAGCCTGACTCATCACTAAATCACAAGAGCCGTAATTCTCAGCGTAAGCAAATCTCAAAGACTTGGGTTTCATGGATTTATAAATACATCTGCCAAATCCTGAATTACCCCAGATCCTCCTTCCCCTTCCCAGAAATCCTGTTATACTCCATGAACCCAACAAAGAGTGTTTTGCATCTCCAAACCTTGCTTGGGCTGCCCGGTACCCAAAGGCCACCAGTACACCGGCCCTGACATCGGCAGGAGCTGGCTGCAGTCACAGGCTCTCAGCTCGCTCCCGGAAAACTCCATCTGCCAGCATCGTGAAAAACCCAACGTTCGCCTAAAATGTGTTGCCTCCTCTTTGTATTCTTCTCTTTTATTGTGGTATTTGTCACAACCTGAAGCATACATCTGGGCCTGCCGTCTTGCAAGAAAACATTTTGCTGTGCTCCAGCGCAGACGAGCCTCGGGGGCTCAATGGTGAAATTCAGTGTGCAACAAGAAAAATCAAACCAGTTTATTCACAGAGTCAGTGAACATTTATATGCTCACCAGTGAGGAAAAAAAAAAGTTTCACAATTTGTAATGCACGAGAAAAAGCCTTCCTTTCCTCATTTAAACAAAATTTACACTTACTGCAAGCAGCAAAAGTGCTGGGAGAGACTTTTTTGTACGTGTCTGCATGGGGCTCCCATCTGGAGGTGCTGATGATGCTACTCAGGGAAAAGAGCAACAACCTCCCGCGCACTGCGAGAGTATCACAGTCCGGCTTGCAAGTTGCCTTTCCAGCGTGCGAGCGAGCTCCCCGCCAAGGGAAGCACATGCGCTGTTGAGTCTGCAATCCATTTTTCAGGGGGAAGAGCGTGGCACACAGCAGGGTGAGACGGGATCTGCCTTAGCGCTCTCCAGCTGAAATCAGTCCTTGGGGCAGTGCCGCTCAGTTTGGCAAGCCAGCAAAAGTCCAGAGCAGGGGATGGCTGCCAGTGTGTTGCAGGACCATGTCTGTCCCAGGGCATGCAGATAAGCTTGGGTCCAAGGAGAAGATGCTGCAGCATCCATCAGCTGCCCCAGGGATCCCTGCACAGCCCTTCAACCCCTTCAGTTACAGAGACCGGCACAGCTCAGTGCACAGATGAATCTGAGCAGGGAAGATGCTGCTAGAGTAAAACTTTGTTTAGTTTTTGAGGATTAAAAACCAAACTTCGCTGGAAGTTTCCCAGTCAGCTAGACAGCGAGTGGCACAGTAACACCAAAGGAGGTCACGAGTTCTCCATTAAAAGTGTGAACTTGACTGGTGACAAGATGAGCACCAGCGCCAGATCCTCTAAACTGCTACAGACTGCTTCTTACGGGAGCTCCAGCAGATCAGCTCAGGCAAATACCATTTATTTCAGGAACAAGGACAACAATCGTGCAACCACAGACAAGACCCAGTTTGGGAACCTATATAAATGTATATATATTTCTTAATACTCACTAGGGTGCTAAATGACCCAATTCTACAAACACACATGTGCCTTTTTTCCAGCAGGTGGGTGGATTTGTGGTCCTTCTTTAGTAAACCAAAAAGCGGTGTGGGTTGGCAGTGGGAGGAAAAGAGTTTTCAACTCGCATATTCCTCCCTTAAATGCTCTGAATGATTTGCATCCCCAAAACCAGGCACAGCACTTGTTGGAGGTGGGTTAAGCCCAGGAGACTTCCCAGGAAGGAAGAAGGAGGTGGAGGTGGCGGGGGGCTCTCCGGGAAGGATGCTGGAGCATCCCCCTGCCCTCCCCGTGCCCCAGCCTGGCTTCAAAAGGCAGCACAGAAAAACCCGGCAGAAAGGAAAGGCAATGCAAGGGGCCGTCCCTCTGGGTGCTCCCCTCACCCCGCTCTTGTTTTAGGGCGGCAGCTGCCGGCACTGCATTGTGGTGGGGCTCAAAGGGGCAGAGACAGCCCTTTCAGAGCCGAGGTCATGCACAGGGAGGGATTAGCACCGACCCAGGGCTCTCCTGAAAGCCCGCAGCCTTGCAGAGAAGACCCTTACAAAAGTTGTCCTTTGCCATTTGAACCTGGTCTCTCAGGGAGCTGGGCTGGGCGATGCCAAGCCTTGGTCAGGCAGCCCTCGAGCCCAAGAACAGTCAAGAGAGGGATGCAAGACCCCCTGGGCAGCTCAGGGGGCTTCTACAGCCCCACCAACATCCCAGGGCGAGCATCCTCCTCCATCCCAGCTCCATCCTCATCACCTGGCACAAGCACAAGCCAACATCCAGCCCCACTCCACTTCCATTGCTGATTTTGGCCCCAACTGGGGGAAAATGCTCACACAAAGCACAAAACACCTCCAGGAGACTAATAATACCAAGCTGTGAAGCCCACCCCAGTGTATCACAAGTTACATATAATTAGCCAGGAAGAGCAGCTTCAGTGATCAGAAACCTCCTGACATGAGGGGCACCGGGACCACCTCCCAGCCCAGCTGCTGCAAGGAGACCTCCCCTCTCAACATTCCCTCTTCATCCAAAAGGACATAGATTTAAGTCACTTCATTTCTGAGATCACTCCCGGCTCCAACTATCCTCTTTGATAATGCAAAGCTTTTGTCAATAAAAACTCAACAGCCTGGCAAGCGGGGAGAGAGGAGCTGTATTTCCCACTGGAGGAGGATATTTGTTTGCCAATTAGCCTTTTCCTGGAGAACAATAGTTCAATAAAAACCTTCCTTTATTTTAATTCCCCCTTTTTTTCCTCCCCCGCCCCCCAGCCTCAAGCCCTGCTCCTCCAATGAATATTTGGGCTATGACTTTGATTTATTGTATGCAAAGCCTCACTGCTGAGCTTTCCATTTCACTGCTCCCCATTTCAGCAGTAATCCCCAGGGTGAGACGGGTTCTTTGAGTGTAAAACTGAGGGGGAAGGCAGGCAGGTTTTTCCTCTCTTAAAGCCTCTTAATTAATTTGGCTTTGCAAACTGGAGTTTCCAAGTTGCTCGGTAGCAGACGCTTCCAGTCCATCAGCACAGCAACGTCTGCCATGGGGCCACCACCACAGCAAGGCAACGAGGAGCTACTGTCTGAGTCCTCACAGGCTAGTTTTGGGTTGTGTTTGGAGATTTTTAGGATTATCCATGCTTAAGTTGAGGCTACTGGAACCACTGGTGTTCATGCAGCTTGTGGTGTGTAGCGAGCTGTTTTTTTTTCCGCCTTCAAAATGGAAACTGGGTGGAGGCTGCTGTAAATAGGAGTCCTTCCTAACAGGGACCCTGATGGGCAGATATCATTAAACTTCAAGATATCATTAAACTTGTAGTCCAGAAAGTGCCCAAAGCAAACAAACCACATTTGTCAGATCTCTCAGCTGGCCTACCCATCTGCAATGATGATTTCCCTTTAAAGATTTTTAAATCCTGATGTAATCCAGAGTGATTTTTCCCCCTAAAGTATGAACCTGGGGTTGAGAATTCCTTCATAAATATGTCTGATGGCAGAAATGGCCCGCTGGCCACTTTCCTTCCAGTACAACACTAATACCTCCCTGTGCTTCAGCAGATGAACACTGAATAACAATATATGTGAGCTCACATCAGGCACAACGTGATGCCAACAGCTCCAGCATGATGCCTGCTCCCACCCAGCCTCGGAAAAAGCAGCAATTTTTATCACATTACACTAAAAGACTGTTTGCATTTAAACGTAATAAAGAAAAGCAGGCAAGCACAGCAGGCGAGACTAATTGGAAGGCTTGATTATATTTTTTTATACAGATGCAACACAATGTAGCTTATGGCAAAAGCCCGGCTTTGACCAGGATGGAGCTGCACCACTCCATGACACAGGACAGCGGGACTCGGGTTTCCCAGGAGAGCTGCTCAAACCCATCACCTGCAATTTGGAGAACCCGGCTTAATGGAGGCACACCGCTTTAATTGCCTAACTATCCTGTCTCCCACCGATGGCAGGGAGCAAGGAAGGGCTCACTCCGAAGTCGGCCAATGCATCGCTGCTGGGGATAGACTGAAGGAAGGTCCCTCTTCCCCGGCAGGAGCATCCGGAGAGGAACATCCGTCCGGTGGACATCCCAAGGGGGTCTATTTAAAAATGAAGGCTATCTTAATGCTTAATCCAGGAAAGTATCAGCATCAGCAGCATCAATACAAACCAAATTTGAACACACTGAGTACACACAGAGGATTTTTATTTTTCTTTTGTGCACTGATTTAACCAAATCTGTTTCTCCCCAGACACTCTGAAGTCCAAACAGGGCATCCATAGCATCCCTAATGCTTCAGGCATCCTGCCTGCCTCCATGTCTATATGTTGCTTAAAAAATGAGCCTCTCCACCCCACTGGAGCAAACATTCCAGTGAGGAAAGCCCCCTCGAAGGTGCAATATCACAGCAACAGTGGCCACCTTCCTGCCAGGGCTATGTACAGAAGTGTATTTCTCTTCTCTGCAGGTTTTCACACCCGCCACAAATTGCAATACAAGCTTCCCATCCCTGTAGATATTTATAAAATGATCTCCCTTTTCATTAAAAAAAGGAAAAAAAATAGCCTCGCAATTGCAAAGAACTGCTTGAAAAAGTGACCCAAGGGGATCCTGAGAGGCTCAGACACCCCGAGAGAAGATAACTGTGCTTGAAGTTTTTAATTTAATCTCATCTGCTGCAGGAAGGCAGTCTGCGTGTTCATATATTTGGGACTAGCCACACTCCAGACGCACCCGCAAGCACAGACATACCTTTCCCGCAGCCACCACAGGCACGACAACGGCTCAGAAAGCCACAACGTCACCCATTTCTGTTGGGGTACAGCATCAGCTCCCTCCCGCGTGCCCACTACTATCTCTGCAAAGATGCTCCATGGTTCAACACCATCAATTAGCTTGCCTTCCTGAGTCTTCAAACCAGTGCTGGATGCTCCTGGCCCTTTCCAAGCTCACAACTCCTTGCAGATGACTTCTTGCTTGGGGTTGGAGTACACCACTCTAGCCAGCAAAGTGAAAGTACTTCTCCCCATCGACACTGGTCCGGTTTACTCACAATTCAAAGCAATGGAGAACTTCACCTCTTTGAGCATTCCCGAGTCCTGCTGGTGGCAGGTCTTGCAGAGGTCTTCACATCTGCCACCTGGGCAAGGCTTCACAGTATCACTGGTGATCAGCACCTTCGCGACATTCCTTCAAAGCTCACCTCCTTTCCTGGCTTCAGGGTGATGTATTTGACTGATATCAGGTCCGCCCTTCTCTCCTGTGAGAAAGTGTGTCCCCATCATCCCAAAACACCCACCCATTCCTTTAGCAGCTTTGAAGCTGAAACACCTCTAGCAGCGGAGGTCACGACTGAGCTTCTTGCCGATAGGAGCCACTCAGGGTGGCAGCTTTCCATTAACCAGCTCACCAGATCTTTCAACACAGCCCAGGCAACACCGCTGATAATGAAGCGGGGCCCAGCAGGCCTAACTGAGCTTGAAGCTCAGTGAGATGAGCCTTATTCCTCGATTCGTGCTTCCTCATTCCCAGGCTACAAGGGTCACAAGCCAGCCAAGCACAGGCTTCAAGCAGTGCGAGCCACGTCCATTGGGCTCCTGAAGTGGCTAAGCAAAGCTCTGACAACAAAAAAGCAAAGCCAAGCCAGTGGGGATGGTGCTTTCCGACTCAGGGGCTGCAATGACATCAGAGCATCTCTGCTCAGACACCCACAGGAATCCTTGCCGTACGCTTCACCACAAGATGGAGGTCACCATGAGAAGGGGCTGGATAAGGTTGTTTTCTGCTTAGCTTTTAGCACAAGCACACCCATCTCAAACCCTCCCTACAGCAGAACAAGAACATCCAGGACCTGAACATCCAGAACCTCCATGTCAAACCCCTCCCTACAATGGAGAGGCTGAAGGTTTGGTGCCTAGCCACTGCACTAAACCCTGAAAAACATTTTCCTCAATGTCTAACCTCTGTAGCACATTGCTTCAGGTTAACTCTCCAGTTTGGATAACCTAAACACACACTAATGAAATAACTCAAAGAAAAAGCAACCCTGAGATCATCCACAATCTTGTGGCTGTCCACAGGGGAAGGAAATTAGCTAGCTTTTGGATAACAAATCTTTGCAGCATTTTCCAGCACAAGACCTGTAATGCTGCAGCAAAAGCTTGAAGAAGCTGCACATTGGATTTAGGTACCTGAAAACTCTAGATTCACTTCACTACTGCAGGAGATTGCCACAGAAAAACAGCCTGAAATAACTGCTTCTACAGAAAAACAAAACCAAAAACATTAATGCAGGTTTTTAGAGCTGGCAAGAGCTACCCGTCCCCATCGACTGCAACATAAGCTGTGAGAGCAGGAGGAGGGAAGAAAAAGCATCTTCCAGGCAATCGCAGGCATTTTTTGCCCAGCTGAGTGCCTCATGGGGGGAGCAACCCATGCATCAACAGGAGCACTTGAAGCACGCTGGCGCTTTATAAATTCACTTTCAGTAGATTTACCAACACGTCATATGGAGAAGGAATGCATGCTATGCAAATCCAGCCCCAGACTGCTCCCTGCCTAATCTAGCTTTAGATTCAAATGCTTATTACCATGGTGTCTAATCGGGTAACGCGTAATAGACAGGTTTAGTTTGGGCTCCCAGTACTTCAGCTGTGTTCTTACTAAGGCACCAAATGGGGGCGGGGGGAGAAGAAACAGAGAAAAAACCCAACACTGCAAAGAATTCAAGCTCTGGTGGAAGCAAAGAACAAAAACCAGCCATGGAAAAAAGTATTGACACCTACCAGTAAAAGCCAGGCAGATATGCAAACATTTGGCAGCTCACCAAGAACACAATGAACGTTGAGTCCTGTTTGCACCCTATCGTGTCCCTGCAGGGAAGTAAGTAGCTGGTCTTTCAGGGTCTCCCCCTTGCCCCCCTGTGAGACAGAAGGTGATGCAAGGATCTCACGCACCCATCTAAGACCCATCTACCAGCAGCTGGCTCCCAGCAGCACCAAGCACAGCTGGTCACACCATACCTCCAGACTACCTTATTGATGCTCCGGGCAGCCACGCCAGGACCTCCAGAGCCTGGGTAACACATGCCAACAAGGAGCTGTTTGCCAATTTGGGGACGAAGGCATTACCTTACCACATCAGGGTCTGCAGCAGGACACGGAAACCAAGGGAATGTCATTCCTGGAGGCCACCACCTCCCTGTTTGCTGGCACCAGCCACACAGCAGGGCTCACACCACAGCCAAGATTATCTCTACCCTTACCTGCACCAGGCAAGGTGATTCATTTCACTTCTATGTTTGTCAAATACAGTCGGTCTGTCCAAGCCATACATCACCCCTGGTACCTCCAGGATGCAACCCAGATGCCAACCTCTTACCTCCACCATGCAGCTAAAACTCAGCCATTGTGTACCAGAAATAACCCAGGGGCAGGGACACAAGACCCATGACTCAGGCTTGACAGGTTCTCCTCTCCATCTGCTGCTCATCTATCACACTAAGCTTTCCTGTGATGGAAGATGGTGAGGTTTTCAACACCATCATCCAGCTCCCACCTTCAGGATGCTGAATCCCAGCAGCTTGTCCTCCCCTGTCTCCACAACGTCGAATGGCACACAGACCTGCAACCAGCTCCAGCAAAGGGTCAAGACATGTAAATGTTGCTACCAGCCTCTGAAGACCCTACCAGACCACATTGACCCTGCTACGCTACAGAAACTACACTTGGTGGGGTAAGCAGTACTAGGAATACCAACACTAACAAAGAGGAGATTTCCCTCTGTGAAACTAAGCAACATAAGCCACATTTATATTAAGGCTGCAGGATGAACTTGTATTTATTAGACATCAGAGAATTCACATAAGCAAACATCCTCCCTGCAACACCTACGTGTCTGTGCAGAGTCCTGCAGCGTAGGCTTTCTGGTGTCTTGTAATGTGGTAAATCCAACTAAAGCACTCTTTATGGTTTGGATGTTCATAACATTTATGTGTATTCCCTGGCATCTAGTGCAGACTGAGCTTTCGTTGCATCCTTTCCCTTAATAAACACCCTCCACAACATCCTTCTAACCTGATGCCTGTTTTGACAAAACTTGCAGCAGCTCCACATATTTGAGATCAAAATCAACCTGGAAGAGAGGACAAAACCAGCCAATGGACTTGATCAATTGTCAGTGATGGGGGAGGAGGAGCAAATGGACAGACCAACTTTAAAGCTTCCTTTTGGTTAACTTTCAATGATGGACGTTAATACTGAGGAAAGTGACGCGGCTGATATTCTGCCTCTCAGGCACATGTGCTCTATGCTTCATCATTTACTGAATGAATATTCAAATGCTTTGAAGGAGAACGAAAACAAACCCAAAGAAACCAGAGATTGCAGCTCGCAGTGTTTTCATAAGCCTGTTCAAAGACCAAGCCAGATTTACCAGCGCCGGCGTCGTTGCCTGGCTGCACGGGCGGCTGGCCAGGCTCTCCCTCTGGCTCTGCACCTCCCCAGCTCATGGCAATGCCTGGTGCTGGTATGGGGGACTTTTTTCCTTGCTCCTGTAGCTGAAACAACAGCAGTGATGGTTAAACAAGGTGGAAAGTCTTTCCCACGCAGCCCAGCCCACAGTGACGAGGGAAGAAACCCTTTGCGAGACTCCCCACGTGAGGACATGGATGGAGGTCCTAGTGGAGGAGGAGTCCTTCCCAGCACTGAAGGAGCCAGGCAAATAGGATTTCCCTGGCCATGGGGACTAAATACCCCAGCAAAATTATACTCATTTGTGAGCCAAAAAAGAAAGAGTTCACATTCCCCTATTTATAGCCACTACCGCTTGTGGAGCTCTGTCTACAACAGTCTCCAGGACAGGATCGTTCCCAGTGATGACTGTGAAGAGGTCCCAGTGAAAAGGTCCTTCATCCCACCATGGCACAGGGACTCACGCATAGTTCACACACACGTATTTTCAAGGGAAAAAATATTTCAAAGCCTCAGAAGCTGCATTTCTGGAGCTGTGGATAACATACACGTGAAGAGCATGGTTCGCTTATGATAACCCAGGATGGCAACCCACTTGAGATGTAAAAATAATTTAATGAATAAGTATATTTAGATTTATAACCCAACAGCAGCTTTATTTATAGGGATGCCAATCACTTTTACATAGATATAAAACTGGCTGGCAGAATGCCTTAGACTACATCCAGAAACCCATCTGTAACAAATCTAAGCCGTGATATCTCTGCATACGTTTGGCCAAACAATAATGCTAATGCCAGCCATCTTGACTTTAAAATGTACATATGGGCCGGGGAGGGGGGGCGGGCTCGCCAAGCCTGCCACACGGCCAAAGAATAGATGAATTTTGCTATCACCTACTATAAACTGGTTGGGGAAAGGACCAGATGAAGGAAAACCAGTCACTGTCTGGGCTGTGTGGATGCTAATACCAACGCAACGGTGGCTGGAGAGCAAGCCAGCATCCAGGTGGCTACAGATGAACCTCTTTCAAAACCTTTCATCACTGAAATGGGGAGCTATAAGCAAGGAAAAAAGACCCAGTGGAGCTCTGCAGCACCTTTAAAAGGTGAGAGGATTAAGCTAGGGCTCTTCCATATAGTTTTTTGATTCATCGCTCAAGATACAAAGCTGGGACAGAGGAAGATGCAGGAGAAATTAATTGAAAGTCATCGCTTGGCTCTCGATCTCAAAGCAGACAAGGATTTCTAGTGAGACTTCTCTCCCATCACTGCCCAGGATCTCGCAGCTTTGTCTAAACCTGCAGATGTCAAGGGGAGAGGTTGCCGTTGATTTCCACGGGGCTGGTGTTGCAGCATCCCAGATTACCCCGTGTTGTCAGGGTGGGTCTGGGGGCTTTCTGTTGCTGCCCCTCCATCTCAAGTGCAGACCACGTGGAGAACTGAAAAGTAGCGTCTAATGCACAAGAACCAAAGAAAAAACTGCTTTTCATCCCAGTGGGGTTTCTGGGGTCTGGTTGTCTCAGAAATGGGGCGAACCAGGCATGGCTCCACGTCAAATACAGACTATGGGTAAATGTATCTCATCCATGAAAGCTGCAGTATTTTGGCAAATGCCAAGGCGGAAAAGGTTACTCTGGAATATTACTTTGAATAGGTCTGGGAACAAACCCAGCATTAATTTTCAATACTTATTCAGCAAATGATTTTAATAAACTGAGGGAGGTTTGCGCACACATACTGACAGCATTATTTGGTAGATTTTTGCCTCTGCTCCTTAGATAATTTATGAGAAAACTCCCAACAAACACGATCGCCTTCCAGTCCGATGTATGGATTCAACTGACCCTGCCTTGGGGACAAGGTAACCTCTCAAGATCCCTCCCAGCCCAATTTTGATACCATTTACACCACAAACTGTTTACAGGTTGGCATTTGCTCTGATTCATCCCTGGAAATAAGTATGTCTGAAAGAGTAACTGATGGAAAGAAAAAACAGAAACCAACAGCAGTTCCCTCTCTCAAGGACAAAGCAAAGGAAAACAACCAGACGCAGAGCTATGACACCCTCGATCCAAATGTTTTCCAAAACATTTCCAAATGTTTTCCAAAGCTTCCAGCTGAAGCTTTCACAGCTAGCCTGTGACTCCACCAGAGCCTCGGGCTGTGGTTCCAGCCTGTGCCATTATTTGAGTGCGGCATCACGGTGCGTCGCAGTGCGCGCTGAGGAGATGGTTAGAGATTACTTTTCCAACAACGCACCTGCCAAAACACACCCAAGACCCTTGTGCAGAAAACACAGCGTTTCGAAGAAAAACTGACTCTGCTTTCTCAAGGGGGCATCTTCCAAAGTGACGGAGCTCGATTGCTATGTGGGCTTTCAGGAAGAGAGTCACTGAATGCACGTGGCTAGATGTCCTCACCTTCATGGCAGGCTTTTGAGTTTATTCCAAGCACCTTAGGAAATCACTCCTCTGCCTCTAATCCTTTGGAATTATGGAAAACAATAAAATAAAAAACCCAAACAAAACCATAAAAAAAGTATTTAAAAAACTCACTTATGGAAAGTAAAGCGAGAAAAACATACATTTTTCTACACTTAAGTAAAAAAATGCTGAAGTTCTGTCCAAACACCAACAAACGTGGACATTTATGGTTATTACACAGCCAAAACTGAGACGGTTGTGGGAGATGCTGGTCTGAGCAGCTGACCCCAACTGCAGCAGCCAAAGGGCGAGCAGCAAGCTCTCAGCAGTGCTCAGCTGCAAGAACCAACCGCTCTGGGGACTGCGGGGCTGGCACACGGCAGATCCCTGTCCCCAGCCTCCTCACCCCGCTGCTGATACAACAGCTTCCACCCACCCCAATGGCCTCATCAGAAACAGCAGCGCCTGTAAAGCGGAGTCTCAGAGGTCCTTCAAAGTCCAAAGCTGATCTCCACCTCTTTCAACTTGCTTCTGGACACAATCAAAACCCAGAGCTGGCTCCTTTCTGAAGAAGCCTTCCTATCAACTGTATGCGGGCTTTTGATTAGACCTTTTGTAGAGTTGAAAAAAAAAAGCCTTGCTCGAGGATGATAAAGTCTAGACACTACAATATATTTTCCAGCTGATCCAGCAAACCTAAAAAGCCCTCCCTTGATCTCAGACTGCCATGATCAAAGCCATTATTCCATTTGGAGCCCTTCTGAAACTTTAGCTTCCAAATGTGCAAGTTATTTTTAAAATCTAAACCAGGCCAAGCCTCTTGTTTGGAGTTTTATGAGGAAAATGGGGTGTGCTCCTCCCAAACCTTCCCCCGCCATGTCTGGAAGTGGCTGTTGGGCACATGGCAGAGGATGAGAGCAGGGAAGTGGCCCTGTGCCTGGGGGCACCTCAGTGGCACCTGGTAGCCACGGTCTGTTTGCATGGGGGGACACAGCCTGTCCTCCAAGGGTAGCTATGGTGTGGGGGAATATTCCCCATCCTTGACTGAGATGAAGTTTTTTTGGAGAGAAAAATATCCTTTGCATCCCCATCCTTAGGATTTGTGTCTGCCTTTGGCATTCTCTGTCACAGGGGTGCGTTATTCTGGGGCCCAAGAAGAGGAAACAGCTTGAAACACTTTCATTTTCTACAGGAATTAAATAAAACTAAGCGCTACAAATTTCCTTTACCAGGCAGCAGGACACCCAAACGCACAAAGAACATCCAGTTCTGCACCAAGGAACAACTGGGGAATAAGGTATTCCAGGAAAAAAAAAAAAAATCATTCTCCAGTCTCTTGGAGGAGTGTTTCAGGTGGCTGAAAGGAAAGAAGAAACACACAGCCCTACAAAAGCATAGGAAAGCCAAACAGGCATCAGCTCTGCCTTAAGTGGGATGCTCAAAGAGAGGTGACAGAAGACCAACCAGCTCATCCCAGACCAACCGGTGCCACATGATGAACACCAAACCTCCTGGCGTGCAGCAGCCTCCGTGGGAGAGGGGACCCATGGTCAGTCCCAATCACCGAGGCTCACACTGGCCAGACTGGGAGAAGTCAAGGGACAAGTGGTCTGGAGTGACGAGGAGCTTGGGGAGAACTGGAAGGGCTTTTTGAAAGCACGTGGCCACCAAACTGCACCTCCCGTGTCCCAGGGTGGAATTCTAACAGGGGGACATTCTTCAAAGAGAGATGGGGACAGGAGGCGACTCCTGCCACAGAAAAGAGAAGAGCAACACAGAGCATTCACATGCTCCAAAGCTATTTAAAAGCCAAATGTAGCTCCCTAGTGAATGCTTCATTTAACTAAACAGCTTCTAAAGCACCGGGCAAACAAGGCACACCATCTCCTTTTCCTCCCAGCATCTGCCTTCACGATGCTGCTCACCTCCCTTCCCCTCCATGCTTTCACCCTCCTCAACTTCCAGCAGCTCTGCTCCTCCTCCCCACCTCTACCTCTGCCCAAACCAAGCAGATCTGCAAAAGGCTGAGTGAAGCAGGCAGGTACACACTAGTAGGATGGGGATTAGAGACCCGCCACCCGCCCTGGCATCCCTCACTGTGGCTGGAGGGGCCATGCTGGGCAGGAGCAATGGCTGCACTGCACATCACACATCCCCAGCGCTTCAGGAGCTGTCATCTGAACCTCTACCAGCTTTCCAGCTGGGTAAATGGCAAGGAAAAAATCAGGTCGACAGCCTTCCTTAAGAATATTTCTATCAAATTGGACTTTTCCCACCCCCACGCACACTGGAGCAGAAAGAACAAGGGCCACTGGCAACCTGCTGCCAGCTGTGACAGCTGCCACATCAGTCCCAGAGGGGACAGAGGATTTGCCAGCATCTCCCCAAAACGTTGCTCAGAAGCTGGGTGAGGCAGACAGGACGTGGGAAACCTGCCCATCTTCAGCTCTGCTGCAGCAGAGTCCAACACATATCCCAACGCAGTGGTTCATCTTTACTCTCCCCAACAAACGCAGAGAGGAGATGGACTTCAACCTTAGCCTCCATGCAAGTGCGTTTTGCTGGGTCTACTGAAGCCACCAAAGCCCCGCAGATCCCGATGGTCCCACCTCACCCTCGCCCTGGCCCCTTCCCTCTAATGAGCTTTTCCTCTGGAAGGAGAGCGAAGCCCCTCTGTGTGTCCGTAATCCCTGAGAAGGGCTAACACAAAATTACTGACCTTGAAAATGTATAGTCCCCATCACATGGGAGAGCAGAGGAGCTGATGGCAATGGCTGCTTCTGGATTTAAAAGGATCTAAACCCATCACGGAAGCAGCGTGCACCCCAAACCCTCACCCCCAGAGTCTGCACGGTGGACACGATAAAGGAGGTAGAGAGGGCAGCTGATGAGCCAGCAGCTCAGCACCCAACCCCTACCAAACCCTACCACCCCAGCTCATGAAGAAAAAGAAACCAAGGGAAAAAGCAAATCGTCCAGCCTTACACTGCCCTCAGCACAGTGGCTGCCCTCAGCTGCTCTCAGTGATAAATATTGAAGGGAAAATATCACGCGATGCAACTAGGCGCCAAGCACGAACCAAGGGTGGGTTCAGCACCACATCTGTCTTGTTGCGAGGCTTTCCAGGCACCCCATCCTCTTCCACTTTTCTGTGTCTTTCTCATCTCCCGCGTTAAAGAGACGGGAAATGTGTGCATCACCAGTCCCCATTCCCAAACCAAACATGCAGACACAGGCTGAAAAACACCCAATTTCCAATCCTGTCAAATTTATAGCAGTAACTTATTTCCAGGCAGAGCTGTGATTTTTCTAAGGGATGCCACTGGGTTAAGGAGTCAAAGGCATAACTGTACAAGCGAAAGCAAAAGCCCTTTATTTCTGTAAAGTCTTTTTTTTTTTTTTTCTCTCCTGAAATGACAGGGAGTAACACAGCTCTTGCCAGTTTAGTGGGGTATACATGAAGGCTTGGCTGAAAGCAACCTCATTAAACTGGCTGGGTCGTTAAGCACCAATCCAAACATGCAGTCCTCTGATCACTGCATGATGGGCTGGGAACCAAAGGCAACTTGCAATTAAACCCGTGACAATCAGGAAAAATCCTTGCAACCCCCCCCAAGCAGAATCCACTAACACCATCCCCACCCTCCCTTTTTTTTTTTTTTATTTACTTACATAAGCAGCATGACAGATAACTTGGAGGAAATCAGATGCTTAATGATTAAGCGACACTTAGGCAGCACTCTGGAAGATAAATACGCCCTTTGGAAACTCTGCAACAAAAACAGAAGGTATAAACAGACAGTAACTAATTATTCTGATTAAATCTTGGAAGACCTGAAATACCCGACTGCAACAGAACAAAGCCGGTGTGCGCTGGCGCTGCTCACAAAAATAAGTCACACCCTTTTTTAAAAGAATTCACCCAAATAAACCTAAGTGCTTCCGTGTTGTTTTTGTTTGCGTGCGTGTTTCTTAAGGTCTAGGCTGATAGGAAACCTCTGCCGTAACCCGGAGGGATCCCGTCGCCTTCAGCTAAAATTAGACTTCAAGGAAAGCAGGCGAAGGCGGGTGTCTCCAACCTGCGCCGGCACGGCAAGGCTCCCACTGCGTGCTTGAGGAGCGGCACGTTGGAGTTTTTCCTCCCCTCCCATTGAAACCTCCCATTGAATTGAAAAGAAATTAAGGAAAAGAAATAAATAAGGCATGCTCCGAGGGAGAAGGGAGGGGACAGAAGGTCTACTCCACCGCCAGGCTCGGAGGCACTGGAGCGGGGACCAGGATGCAGGGAGGTAAGGATGCAGCTGAGTCACAGGGATGGAATGGGATGCTCGACCCAGTGGTGAGAGGAACCGGCAAAGCCCACCAGCAGCTCACCCACCATCGTGGATGCAGAATAAGGCTCCTGATTTATTGTGGTCCATGACACCAGCGCCGGGAGCCTCCGTTACAGCAGACGGCGTGCAGAGCAAGACAAGGGGATGTGCTCAGTAGACATTCCCTTGCTCTCCTTGCCTTGGAGAAAAATGATGGTTTTCCTCCTCCCCTTCTCTCTGCACTCCCCCCACCACATTAAATGCCAGCGGAGCTCAGGGGAATATTTAATCTCAAACCTCAGTAATCAATCAGTTCACCCTCACGCATGAGAAAGAGTCACAGCAGTAAGCACCAAATCCCATTTCTACCCAGCAATACAACGTTTTAATTACGTACATAAGATTTCCCTTTTAACATAAATCCTCAACAGATCCAGGCAGCCCCCTGGCTGTGGGTGGGGAAGGACACGGTGCCAGGGAAGAACATGGGGACAGGGGTGGGGGGGAAAGGGAGGAGAAACCATCCTGGCGATTATTTAAAATGACAACTTTATATGGCTGCTCCAGTTTGCCATTGGCACAATGATGCTTTGACCTTGCATTCGCCATCCCAGAGGATGGGCAGCAGCGTGGCAAGCAGCAAGCCCACATCCAGCCCTGCCACCAGAAGCTGCATCGGTTTTATCCCAACTTGCCAGCAAGCGTGCGGGAAAATGGGGACAGAAAATACAAGCTGGGCACATGTGGAAAGGCTTGGGCCAGGCTGTGATACAAATAACAGCAACAGAGTCTCTCCACCGGTGCTGCGAGACTTACTCCAAAAACTGTTCACATCAGAGGGAGTCTTTCTAGCTGGGTTTGAGCAAGTTTGGGATAGTTCCCTGTAAACACTTTTTTTTTTTTTCCAAGTGCAAGCATGGCTGGACCAGCAGGACCATCAGATGGCTGCCAGTGCAACAGGTAGGCAACATCCCTCCTTCACCCAACCAGACCAGTCCAGAGCAGCATAACTCACAGCCAGCTATGTTAAATATATATATATATATATATATATATTTAAATATAAACACATGCACAGACGTTTCTCATATATAGGAACAAAAGAGGGGACACCCCGCTGAAATCCCGTGTGCAGCTCAACTGCTCTCTGAAGCGATGAAGGAAATGAGAAGCAGAGACCAGGCACACACCCGCTTGCCGTGGTGTGGTTTGGCTCTGGAAACGTTTCTGGATTTCCCAGCACAAGCTCTGACCTCCAAGAGCTGCAAGGCGGTCTCAGAGCCACTCTGGAGGAAAAGCGGAGAGGTCAACTGGGTGCTCAGCCAGGCAGGCGGAGCGGAATGGAGAGCCAGATTCTGGGTGCCCATGGGGACAGCTAACCCCAGTCCATGTTCCATCAGCTCAGAGTTCCCCAAAACATGCACCAAGAACAAGTCAGAAACAACCTCCCACACATGACAACAGCCTTGCACCCCTCAGCGCAAACAAAACACCCCAAACCCATGGCGTGTGGCAGAAAGCAAGGTCCCCTTCCAGAGGATGAACGCACTCATGACTACTGCTCCGGCCCCAGCAGGCCACGGTGCTCGAACAAAGCAAGGGAAACAAGCTCGGGATCAGGGATCTCAGGGTTATTTTTGACTTCTCTATGTGTAGCAGAGCTGTGTTTTTGAATCCTCTTTTTTCAGGCAGATCTCATGGCAGGATTCTTTAACACATGTGCATCGCTTTCAAAAGATGCATGCTCCTTGGCTCGCGAAAGCAGTTTTTGGAAGGGGAGGTGGCGCAGTGCAACAGGAATTTTTCGATTCCTCTCAACAGGAAACATCACACAGAGATCAGCAAGGGAAACCTACCTGTAACCGAGATTTCCACACCCTGGTCTCCTTCCAAAGGCCAACACTCCCTCCCCTCCTTTAATTTTTGGCTTCAGTTTCCCCAAGATCTGTAACATCAGGAATGGCTTGGCACAAGGGACAAATTCCTCAAGCTCCACACACATACCTAGAGTAACTATTGCACTTACCCCCTCCCTAACCTCTTTAGCCCACATTGGGAGATGCACAATTAAGAGGGACCGGGCACCATGAGCCGCCCGCAGCATGTTGCTGGAGGATCCAGCCGTATCCCCATCCTCTCCCAAAGAACAGCACTTCGCCACGTGATTCAGGACAGAGATATTTGGTGCAGTATCTAGAGCAAATTAAACCTCCCAGGCACAGCAGCATGCACAGATTGATTGATTCATGGAAAACGTCCTTATAAATTACTTCATTCAGATCAACGGGACAAGACAAAATGAGGGCTATCCTCAGCAGTGAGAGGCTGTAGCGCTATCATTTCAGTCCCATATTCCAGAAGAAACCACTCTTTCGGAGCAGACACTTCCAAGAAGGCTTCACAGGGCTGGTGGAGGACAATACAAAGGCCAGCGTGGATCTGTACCACGTCTCACCTGGTCCCTACCTCTCTGCACCATGGCAGGCAGACCTGATGGATGATTTTTGCAAGCAAGTAGGTAAAAACACTGCTTGACATCTGCTTTGCATCCACAGAAGTTCCATGCACACCTGCTTGTTGGCTCACATAGGGCTGCAGGTGCCAGGCAGGGTGGGATGCAGGGGCTGGATGCAGAAGCTGCTGTTGCTGACGGCAGGCCACGTGCCGCTCATCCGAATGGGGCTGCCTGCCGTGGGGCAGGGAGGTGGGGACCTGGTGAGAAATGGCACAGATCCACACTGACCTCTTCTGCATCGTCCTCCTCCAGCCCCATCACTCTGAAAGAGTGATTTCTCCTGGATTCTGGGACTCCCAAGCATTGCAGCCTGTTAGTCTTATCCACTTCTCCTGATACCAAGGGCTAAACGCGCTTTTGTCAAGCTCAAGCTCCATCTTGGAGCTACCAGCAGTCTGGAACCAGGATATCAAGATAAGGCTGAGGCCGTTTTCTGTGAGTGTTTGTTCTAGTGCTTAAATGCAGCTCAAAAATAAATAAGTATACAGATGTACCTGTGCCTTGCTCTGGATAGCACGCGTCTGGCTTTGGCTTCCAGATGCAGGCTGTTTGCTAGACTGAAGAGCTGCTGGGTGCCCACCACTGCCCCCCTGACAAAGCAATATACACTTACAATTTCTAGCTTCTTGATGAAAAAGCGAGAGGAACGCTCACGTTCCCCCAGCATGAAGCATTTCCCCAGCTTTTATGCACATGTGGCGCTTCCCCGCTCCCTCATCAGTCAAACCAGCCCTGTCAAACGCTGAGGGCAGGGCCAGGCACTGCCCTTCCACCATGGGCTCAGCAACAGCCCTGCTCCCAAACTGCCTTTGGCAGGAATGGTTGCAGCTGATCACAGCTTGAACTGCTTTCCATGGCTCCACATCACCTTCTGGGATCACTTCCCAGCATCCCCATCTTCAGATCATTTCCTAGTTTTTAAAATTGTCACCAATTTGAGACCTACTTTAAAAAACCATCAGTGAAGACGCTGAGTCACGCTGGATGCCTCCAGGATGGTACCTGGAGAGGTCTTCTAGGAACGCCTCCACCTCACGCGAATGCCCCCACTGGTAACATTAAAACTACAATTATCTCTGCAGGTTAATAAAGGGTACCACATCTCTGGAAACAATCTGAGGCAGGGACTCCCAGCAGCGATGAGTTCAAGTAATCAGGGTGCACAGGCACACACAGCTGTGTTTGCGGTCCCCATCACTCCCAGTCACCCACGCCCTGCCATGCTGCCTCCCCCGAACCCAAAACACACCCCATCCCCCTGGCACCGATTAGTATTTTGATAAACAAACATGTCTCGTCACATCTATTCACTTAACTCGCCATCGAGGGGTTGCCATTCCCACGTGCATTGGCTTTGCAGAATAAAACGCTAATGGGTTTCGCATCCCCAGCGTGACACCGTCCCTCCTCCCAGCCCCAGGGCACAGCTCCTGGCTCCGCAGCATCCTTCTGGCTTGGGGACTGGGAACTGCCACCCTGGGCGGACCACCTGCCCCCACCCTGCTATTTGGCAGTGGTGGGGAGAAAACAGCTGCTTTACATGATGAGAATTAAAAAAAAAAAAAAAATCAATGGCTTTGTATCACTGCAGCATCCTGGGATGCTTGCAATCATCCCCTTGCAGCAGATGGGCTGCACACAGCACTGGGGAGCACCCAATATGAGTGCAGGTGATCGAAATGGAGGGCACTGGCTGCTGCTCACAGCTCTCGGGGACATAATAAATAATTCCACAGAGCTCAGAGCTGGGAAGGCTGCAAGCCCTGTCAGCCCTTCCCAGCCTGGATGAGAGGGAGAGCGAGCTGGCACATGTGCTTTGTGCAGGTCCTTACACTCCTGGCTGCCGGGTCCAAACACTTTCTGGTTGCGCCATCTCAGAAATCACCCTCATCGTGAATATCTTTGAGGCCAGGCATAGCAGCGTTTGGGGACTATTGCTCTCTGCTGCAGTCCTAAAACGAGCTCTGCGCTCTCGCCGTGGCGTGGCTGGTACCCAGACAAGGTGGGTAAGCCCGTGAGCATCCCTGAGCACCAGGCGCTTCCCTTCAGCTGCTGCCCGTGCACACCTGAAGCAATACAGAAGAGGCACAGATATACCTCTAAAATCAGTGCAACGCAGGGATATGTGGCCAGCAAAAATGCCCACTTCTTTGCTCACTGGAAATCATTTAAAATGGCAAAGAGGAAAGGCAGAGCACAAGGCTGAAGTCAATGCCAGCAAACGCTGCAGGGATGAAGGAGCAGAGGGCTGAGGATGTGCCACCACCCGCCGCGGTTTTCACCCTCACCAGGGGACCTTCTTCTGACCGTACAAGTGCTGCTCTGCTCCCAGACACCAGGAAAGCACAAACTGCCCTGTCTTTGGAAAGCAATCTCTGCTTTTCTCAACTAACAAACTCAGGCATTGCCACTGAAGCCAAGGAGCTGCTCTTTCAAGAGTAAAGCTGATTCCCCCCACCTCTTATCTAAAATTTGCCTCCCCTCTCCATCTGTAAGCCAAATCAGGGATTAAGCAGGTCAGTGGGCCATTCTTTTAGGTACCATGATGAGATATATATTTACACTTTTTTTTTTTAAATTAAAGGGAAACTCATTCACTTAAACACTTCAATCAGCTTAATTATCCCTCTCCAGGAGTTTGGTTTTGTTTGCTTTTTTTTTTAAATAGCAGAAGCAATCAATCATCCACGGAGGGCAAACACCCATTTCCCCTGGAAACCCCCACCCCAGCCATGGCTGCAGCCATCCGGGCTCCTCCCAGCACACTGGGAGAGCGTGCTGTGCCGGCATGGCACACCATGCTGCCAACACACAGGTGGATAAGAGGGTTAAACCCAGCCACTCATGGATAAGCTGGTCACATACTGCAGATAAGCAAATGGCGAATAGCGGTTTGCCAGCCTACAGCAAATACCGGCACAAGTCACTTGCATGACTGTCACCGGGTGTTTAACTCAGAAGTTGCCGATATTGGAGATCCTGAAGCCACATTTCGTTAAAGTGGTCCTGATGAATAGCTCTTGGCTATTTTGAAGGCTGCAACAGAGAACGCTGAAAAGATAAAGTGATTCTTGGCTTTGAGGCTGGCACCCCAGAGAAGATATGGCAGCGCTTTTTACCTGTTGTGACTACTTGGTCTTTCAAGGACTCTCATGGGGCCAGACACAGAAGAATCTGAGATGCTGCCACGCAAGACAAACCTCGGGAGATGAAGCAGCCAGAGACCCACCCAGCAGCTCCAGCAGAGCACCAACACAGATGGACAGGGGTGCAAACAGGCAACACACAGCCACAACTTGCTGATCTTAATCCCAGGCACATAAATTCCCAGGTAACACCTTTGGACTAATACATTAAATTTCCCCACTGTCATTTAATTTCCCTTTTGCCTTCCAAGACTAAAACTTCTTCCAATTGCTGCTCAAGCTGACCAACAGCTTTTTATTCCTTTACATCCAGAAATACTGAAATGCTGCCTCAGGGAATTCTGCAAATATGCAGAGGGCCCTTTTCTTTGTCCTGAAGCCACCAGCCATGCCCAGGTAGCTGCAGCACAGCCCCTAAACTTTAAAATCTGTCAGCAGATAGAAAGCTTATGGCTACGCTGCAAGACCTAGAGTGCTTCCAAAATCTTCATTGCCCGAAAACCCAGAGCTAGAGGTTTCCACGTGGCTGCCTATTAAGCATTCTGCACCTTGGCCATGGTCCAGATACAGGTTAGCAGGAGAGAGCAATGAGGGTCTTGGCCATGGGATGCCCCATCCCGCTCTCCTCCTGGCTCCGTTCGGAGGCAGCCAGCTGCGTCCTGCGTTAGCACGTTTAGCATAATCAAAATTGGAGTTAGCCTCAGCAACCACAACTTGAAGGGTATATTTAACTCAACTGGAAGACAAAGGAGAATGGGTCCACCGCAGATTAAATTAGATGAGCCTGCTTACGCCAGGAGCTGTCGTCCGCCGTCAACCACGCCTCGCACGCGTTTATTCCTCCTAGCTCCACAACTTGGCTCATTTGCAGCAGCTACATCCTTGCACAAGCGCAACATCGTGATCTCACCACCAACGCCCCATAACCCACCGCCGGCAGAGCCCACAGAGCTGGGGCAGCAGCGGTCGGGTGGCAGCCAGGAGGGCTGAGATGGGGAAAACAGGATCCTTTCCAACAAAGGGAGCACAGTTCGCCCGGTGTTTTCTTTCCTTCCTTCCCTTGAGATCACTCTCCCCACTGTTTGGCCATGATAGAGAAGCCAGGCATTCAGGGAAGAAAATATTAGGCTGTGCACTGCTTGTCTGTAGTTATTTCACAAATAAAGGTGACCATAACAAATGTTTGCACCCTAGAAGGAATCCCAGTACTCTTCCCCCACCTACACCTCCCAAAGTAGAGCACAAATCCAGCTGCTCTGCAATCTTATCTTGACGCAGAAACCGTCTGGGACAGAGATAAGGGTTCCCCGAAGGCATGGTTTATTAAAGGCATCTTTATTTAGTTGGTTCTCTTCAAAAACACCACACTGAAGTGCCATTCCCGGACCAGTTTTCATCACAGCGGCAGCAAACACCACCCAGGCAGGGTCCCCCAGCCCAGCAATGCCCCCTGGAAAGCCACAGGGTTTTCCCAGGCTAAAAAGCAACCCAGGTCCAGGCAGAGAAGCCCAGGTCAAGGCACTTTGGGGGACTGAGAGTCACCAGGAGCTCCCAAACACATCCTGGGCTCACCCAAAGGATGTTACACGGATGGGGACCAGCATGTTAATGAAGTCCACGGGATGTTCCCTATTTATCCAGCAGCTCTGCCTCCGACCCCGCGCCAGGCACGCTACTGCGGAGGTTTGCACACTAGCAGCCAAATACACCTAATCCCAGATTTCAAGAACCAGAGCTACAAAACCACTGCACAAAGAGGCAGCGGTTCACACGCATCCTGGGGAACCTCCCCGCAACCAACGCCTCTTTATTTATCCAACATGTGATCTTTACAAGTTCAGCTATTTTCACCGTGCCCTGCTATTAATGGATGCAAAACACAGTTGAGTAAGGCATTGGACAAAAATCTCATTTAGAGATCAAGACAAGCTTAATTGGTTTCTAGCCAGACCTGCACAAAGATGGGTTACTCCACAAATACAGTTGCTAATCTGCCCATTATACTCCCTAAGCTCCCACCGACAAAGAAAAAGAAAATAAAGAAAAGATGCACAAAGGAATGCAGTATTTTGAGCATGTTACTTCCAGCAAGTAACACATCAGAAGCGATGAATTCTGCAAGAACAAAGGCTTTGCTTTTCTTTGAAGGAAAAGGATAACCAAGTAGTAAACAAAATAACAACAAAAAGACCTAATGTAGATCAAATCTGCATTTTCCACAGGCAATCCCCATCCATTTTAGGTTCCTGAAGAGCATTTCCAGCAGCTATTGTTCCTGCAGGCAGGCAGAAGCAGGGGAAAAGCTTACGCGGCCAAGGAGATGTCATGTCACAAGTGACAGAGTAGAAAGGATGGAGAACCTTGTGATTAAAAAGCACAGGACTGAAACCCTGGCGAGCTGAATTCACTTCCTAACTTAGCTGAAAAAAAAAAAAAAAAAAAAAAAAGAAAAATCACGAGTTTCCTGTGTGATCACATCCTAGATGATTTATTCAAAAACCTGGTGTTGAAAAGCAAGGGAGGGGGAGGAAGCAGGGGGAGGAAGGGGAAGACTCAGTCCTGTGGGATTTTAATAGGCTTCGGGTTAGACCAGCACTGGCAAGCGGTTAACATCCACCTGCACTGGGTGCTGCAGGACCTGGAGCTGGTGCTGGGAAAGCACCAAGCATCCTATGAGCACAGGTACAAGACCACCCTGCTCCTCTGCCCAGATGTGCGGCACGGGCTCGCCAACGCCACATCCCCAACAGCAGCATCCCGCAAGCTTTCATGATGCAGAACTCTGAACAGAAACAAAATCACATCCAAAATGGAAAGGTTAGTGATAACTTCCCCTCTTGGAGCTACGCAAGAATTTAGAAACAAGAATATAAAGCTGTCCCCCAAACGCAGCATATTATAAATTAGATGGCAATGCAATTACAGCGCTGCAGAGCCAGCTGCAGCAGCGGCACAGGTAGAGAGGCGATGAAAGGGCCATTTGGTTACAACCTTCTCCCCTTGTGCAGCAGCCCGGGACTCCCAGCTCCAGCGTAGGAGGTCTGTTTATTTTCCTGAATCCGAGCCAATTCTGCACGGCGGGAAGCACTGCACCCAAGGGAGAGCGGAGCTACGGATCCTCTGGTAGGACAGAGGCAAAAGCAAGGCCAGCACCGGACAGGACAGCAGTCGTGTGTTTTGGACCTTTACAGCAACATCCCTCAAGCTCCAGAGCACCTTTGCAAGAGCCTTTTGCAGCAGGTGGGTTCGCTATAGGGCAGAGAGCCAGAGAGGTGTTTTTCCAAGTACCTTCCTCAACCACGATGGGTGCTCGCAAATCCAAGGCTTGGTGCAAGCAAACGGCAACCCGATCCCTGGCCTTGCACAAGGGCTGCCAGGCATGGAGATATGGGGCTGGTGCTGTCCCAAAAAGCTGCCGTGGGAACCCCAGAGTGAACAGATTCAAACTTTTACTTTCAGCAGCAAGAGAAGCTGTAATTAGCAGCATCAAGTACAGCCCAGAGGCTCGGTACGGACATCCCCATGACATTTTCTGACAAGGTGACTGCTGGATGTGTTTTGTTTGGCTTTTTTCACTCCCTGGAAAAACGAGCACCCATTTTTCACAGGTCAGTTTTTCTGTGTTGTCCAAAGAGTTCATTTCCCAGAGCAAGAACATGCATCTCAGGATGGACTGTAACAGCCCACTGCCATCGCTGGAGCTCAGCTCTTGGCATCCCCAAGGATGGGTTACTCCTTGATTGCTCCAACACCCCATGGCATACCAGGGGTGCCAGATCCCAAAGACACAGTCTCGCCCCTGACTCCCATCAAAATGAAAGACGTAGTCCAAAACACAAGGCAAATGGAAGAAAGTGTGGATGTGAGGCAACTGAGCTACAGCTGCGAGATACATCATCACCACTGTTCTCACGCGTCCCTCACCTAGTTCAGCGTCATCCCCAGTGTAAAGCCAGTGTTTCTTCTGATGCAACTACAAGCGATCCTTTGGAAATCCAACTGCTGAGTATTTTGAGGTTGAAGTCCCTCTTTACTCTCTTTTTCTCATGCTGAAAGCTGCCGCACTATAGGATGGCTTGAAAAGCCAGGGAGATCCTGTATGCTATGGATGTAAGGAAAGTCCTGGCACGCCAACTAAGGGAATAGCACAATTTCATGACTACGTAACCCAAATCACAGCCCATTGCACATCACTGCGGTTTGAACACAACTACAACCACTGCTGCATCACTTAAGAAATGGCAATTTTTGTTGAACCTGGTGAATGGAAGAACAGAATTTAATACAAAAGTAAATGTGAGAAAACAGTGAGCATAAAGACTCATTTCCAGCTCCATATCCAAAAGCAAACTGACTGTAGGGATTACAGTATTTAGCACACTCCAAAAATTTTCCTCGACATCTTTTTGCTCTGTGTGATGGGTAGAGGTATCTTGCGGCTCCAGAGCCACCAGCTATTTCACATGCAACTTGCCAGGCAGCACTCTCCACAGAAGATAAAAGGGGCTGGAGTTTATAAATGGATCCGAGTTGTCCCCAAAAAGCCTCCAGCCTCTTTGCAGGATGCTTCTGAAATGCCAGGGCGAGAAGGCAGCACATGGGCTGAGGTCTCAAAACCAACCTCTTGTACCCAGAGAGCTTTGGTAAGCAAATGGCTTATGTAAAATACCTGTCAGGATACCCGTTTGAAGCACCGGCTCTTGTAAACAAGGTTGCTCTGGAGGCACTGGGGATTAGTGCAGTTCAAACAATCCTTGGCGTGACTTACCGGAGCACCCAGGAACAGATTTGCAAGTTCAGCTTTTCTCCTGCCCGACGTTTGCCTGGCACTGACGAGCAACACCCAGGCTCCTGACAGCCTTAACCCTGCCGACTCCTGCACATGGAGGCTGAGAAACAGGAATGGGAGAAGCCCCATGCTTGACCACAGGACCTGATGGCAGAAAACCCAAGGCAGCATCACCACGGGGCTGCTCTTCTCCCTTGCAGCTGGAGGAGCTCCAACACCACGGTGTCCACGAGCAAGCTGGGCAAGTGTCCCTTAGTAGAGGCCCGGCAGCCGAAAGTTATGCATGGGATATGCAAGAAGAACAGTGCCAAGCAAAACAGGGCAGTTGAAAATCACCATGCATCCGAAAGGCTTAACCTGATATTAAGGCAGAGAGCAGCCTCTCTTCCCTGCACTGGGCACACAGCCGCAGCCAAGACACTCCTAGCGCCTTGTGGGCAGAGGGCAGAAAAATGTCAGCAAATGAAGCATCCTTTGCATGTGATTTCTGTGAAAGCCAGGCACAGCGAGCATATCCACCTTCCCAGCCACATCTCCCCCATTCTCAGCTCTGGCTCAGGCAAGAAGGTGCAGTGGTTTCCAGGAGCAGAAGCGTGAAGGAATGGGAGTGCGAAGGGTGTCTGGCAGCCACGGGAGAGAAAGCGTTACACAAATAGATTTACAGTCGCTTACATCCACACAAGCATCCTTGAAGAAAACAGCTGCACTGGACCTCAGCTACCGCAGACTCTCCAGAGTGGCACGCAAGAGTTCACAGCTCCTCTAAGCACTGTTCACTTTGAAGATGCTGAGGCCAAGCAAGGAACAGGCACCCAGAAAAAAAACAAAACAAAACCAAACCACACTCATGACTAGGTGAAAGGCAGATGGACGTGCGGCTCCAGAGAGCCGCCTCAGAAAGGTCTATACGAAAGAAACACTCAAGAGCAGCAGCAGGGCAGACCCACCACAGCCTAAGCTAAATGTCATACAACACATCTGAGCCAGAAAACATCGCGGCTGCGCTGCCTTCACGGCCATGCCATAGCAAGCAATTAATTTTGGTTGTTTAGGGTGGGGGGAATGGTCTCCGGACTGTTCCTCCATCCTTCTCCTCCCTGCTGGATCTAGGAGCAAGATCTGCTGCTAGCAAAGGCACCAAGCTGCTAGGACATCACCTGAGCAGCATAAAACACTGTGGGTCATTCCACCATCCTGACCTGCTGCGCTTCCCCTTACACCCCAGACCTGAGCAACTGCAGGTCCCACCCCAGAACAAAGTGCCTCTGCACCCTCCATTCTCACACTTCAGTTTTCTTTGATTTTTAGGACAAATAGCTCCCTCTCCTCCTGGCCCAAGCAGTGCAAAGCTGGCTCCTGGGTGCAGAGCACAGCCCCAGCTCACCTGCCCTGCAGCCTTGGGGTACAGGCAGTTTTGTTCCTGTCCGAAACCGGTGCGCACACTTTCCTGCTTGCTGATAGTCCACCCTCAAATGCTCAACCCTAAAGTCTCTGAGGATGCCCTGCTTGTTAGAAGGATCTCCATCAGGAAAGCAAGCTGATCCTCACCCCTGCAAAGCATGGAAAGAACCAACGCCCCACAGAGCCTTCCCCAAAAGCTGCCAAGCTCTGTAGCTAAGTTTTGCATATTGGTACAGAGCCCAGCTGCTGGTCTTTCGTGCAAAACCCCCACAAGTCAGCCTCTGAATAGCACAATTTTGAATTGCCTTCCTCCTGCTGTAGTGCCCTGGGGCGGGATCTGCCAGCCGCCCAGCCCATCGCCATGGGCAGATGGGCATGAATGCCCCACATGAAAGACAAGCAGCAGGGAATGACAAACCCCTGGAGATCCTACTGCATTTTCCTCTGCTCTCCTGAGGATGGGCACAGGTCAGATCAATTAATTGGGTCCTTCCCCCTCTCTTTATCTCACCGGTGTCTGGCTGCTGCCGGGTTCCTTTGAGCTTTGGCGTGGCTGCTTTCCACCCTGAGCCCATGCAAGGAGGGATGAGGAACCTCCATGCAAAACTCCTGGCAACAGCCCAAATCCAGAGGCTGGGAATTGGGTCACTGGGTTCAGCTTCTGAAAATTGTCCCTTCAAGAGGGGTGGTAAAAGCAGCAACAGTCGCCTTCACCACTGAAGCCAGAGCTGGACCTTTCTGCTGCTTCTCCACCACACCCTCCATCTGTTATTTCATTTACCCTCTTGTAAAAAAAAAAACCACCAACCAACCAAACAAAAAAAAAAACAAAACACACTTGCACATTGACGGAGCAGCTTGGAGAGGGACAGCCCTGACTTCCAGGTGGTGAAGCTGTGTGCACAGGGAAGACATGATTCAGGTAAGCAGCACGTAGCTATGCAATGCTCACCCGGAGGAATGCAGAAGGCAAAACATGAAGCCACTTGTCTGGCAAGGCGAATAACCCTTCAATCATCTGCCAGGCCCTGCAAGCGTCGGGGAGCTCAGTGAGTTCCAAGTTGAGAAAGACAAGGATGCCTCCAAACCAGCAACGTACCACCTCTTACTAACCACACTGTGGACGTGCTGCTGTATTTCCTCAGTGCCAAGTCCAGAAGAGTTCAGCGAGAGAGCTCCAAAATGGCGTAAAAGAAAAATCCAATCAGCAGCAAAGCAACCAGCGTGTCCTCCAGGAAGAGACAAGGCGTGAAAAGCAACCCACCTCCAGTGGTTTGACACGTTAGTGCCAGTCAGCACCGCTGCGATGATGGGCCGGTGCATGCCGTGGTGGGTGGGAACATGCCCATCCACCAACACTGCCCCGCCGGTGGGTCAAGGCAATGTTTTGAGTACAAAGATGCTCAAGGCAACTCAGTCCACAAGGAGTAATACATTCAGTAATTTACTGAGTCATTACAGTAATGACTCATCAATGACTGTCACTAGGTTGGGCCACCCCATCCATTTGGCTGATTTAGGAAGAGGCCAGCAGCAACCTCCTCGCCCAGGTGCTCCAAGCAGCACAAACCTCTTCCATTTAGCAACTTCACAACAAACTCCCCCAAAGGGCTGGGGTTGAACGCAGGAGGGAGCACAAACAGGACAGGGTGATCGGAAATTCATGCGGAGCACACAGAGATTGTTACAGACCTGGGCGCAGCATGGGACGGGATGCCCTTGGGAATGACCCCACCCAACATTACCACGAGGAAAACGTGGGCCAGATGTTCAGAAAACTTCACGCGTTAATTTGGTTAATTTGCTATAATTCAGGCGGCTGATCCTCAAGCCACACCAATCATGAAACAAAGCACTGTCAGCTCAGATCATGAAACTCTCCAGACAACGAACCACATCTTCACGGTGTGCCAGGCTGCTTCTCTCATCTCCACCTCCTTTGGTTTTCTTCTCAGTGGCCACAAAGATTTGAAAGCTTTATGACTCACCGAGCTGAGATTTTCTACACTACCCCAGAACTCCTGGTTCCAAAATACTCCTGTATTCCAAAACATTACGACACGCCACGAGGACAGGAGATATCAAGTGCAAATGATCTCCTGAGAGGGCAGGAGGGTAAGAAGGCACCAGCGCAGTTTTCCTCCCAACCCAACTCAGGCTGAAGAAGCGGTGGAGGGGAAAGAAGAATCGAAGGCAAACAGCAAATCACAACCAGCACCTTTGCAAGGGGCTGAGGACCCTCTATTTTTTTGCATGAAACAAAAAGTTGGAACTACATTATTAAGGGTGAGGGGGAGCTAATACAAGATGCAGAAAAGCTTCTGCTGGCATATTTAACTTCTTCCCAACCCTTTACTAGTTATTTCTCTCAGCCCCTAGTTATGGTAAGCACATAGAATAAGTAAATCTATATGACTTAGCATCTAGATTAACCAATACAGAAGTCAGGATCAGACATTCAGTATTTCTTCTCCAATTTATAGCCCTGTGTTCAGATCACCTCTTTTTTTCAGCACAGCACTGATGTCTGTTGTGGTGCAGGAGTGAAAAGTACATACATGATTATCTTAAAGCGGGGGGGGGGATCAATATGGACATGATTTGAATTTTACAGCATTCGGCTGCCACGACTTGCAAATAAACAGCTGTCCCAGCAGGTCCATGCAAGCTTAACAGCACAGCAGCAAAACACAAGATTTTTCTTCCCCTTTTAAAAGAGTTTTACTTATATAAAAAATGTATTTAAAAAAAAAAAAATCACAGGCTGAAGGACCGTAGTTAGGTCACACTCAATTCCAGCAGAACAAGCGCATCCTGCTTCACATGGCCTCACCAGTCACTCCATGGCAGTGGCAGCTTTCCGAAGCCAAGTTAAGATATTTAATTACCAGCATCAAGTCAGAAACCAAAGCGTCCAACAAAATCTTCATTTGTGAGTGAAGCCTGCAGAAATCTTGTTGAGCAGGCTTTGGCAATCTCCAAAGCTGACAGCTGGATGCCCTGGCTTATCGACTGCTAGAGCACGCACAAAAAAAAGCTCTGAATACTTGCAGTGCCGAGCAAGCCTTCAAGGCAGCCCTGCCGGCCTCTTAAAAAGGCTCATATAAATAGACAAGCTTCATTTATTAATACTTCTGAGATAAAAGCGTCTGTGTAGGAGCGGCTCAGTGCGTATCTGCGCGGCAGGAGGATGGGCAGAAGACCACCCACTCTGGGTGGTGCATCTCTCAGCATCCCCAGCTGGTTTTTAACCAGTTCAGGTTATAAACGCAGCAGGTAAATTTGCTACCTGTGCACATGGTGGGCTGCCACAAGCACATCAGCCAAAGACCTTCAGGTAACAAGCCAGTGCCGACGGTCGACACACGCAAACTGCAAAGCAGGAGTATGGAGCAAGAGGGGACACACTCCTGGCTGGCTGGTAAACAGTATTCGCAAGGAGCCTGGCTGCCCAACAGCTCTGTGCCTCCCCTGTGCTGGGCTCCTCAGCCATGGCAATGACAGCACAGGAGAAGAGGGGGAAGAAACCAAAACAAAGCACAGAAGCAAAGGGAGATAAACATAACCCAGTTAGACCGGCTGTCCCCAGCTCCTGCCCACCCTCTGCGGGAGGGCTGGTCTGGGACCAGAGGAATCGGCCCGCCACAGCCATCCCTTTCCTGCTGCCTCCCGCACCCCTGCTGCAAACAAAGGGTCAGATAAGGAGCCAGCTCAGGTCAAGACTGGTTTGACTCCGTTTCAAGCCCAGGGGAGCAGATTCGGTGCTGATTTTACACCTCACCCATCCTGTTTGCCTCCCCAGGGCGGAGGCCGGGACTCAGAGCTGCATGCACGCCTGGCTGGCTGGACCCAAAAGCCCTGGGGCCGTGGCAGGGGCACCACCGGCAGAGCCACACGCCAGCCGAGAGCTGGCCGGAGCCAGGAAGCGTCAGTGCTTCCTGCTGTCCCGTGTCACACATCGGGCGGTCGGAGATCATGGACTTTGGCTTTTGCTTCCTGCTCCTGACGGAGCAGGGGCAGGTCCCGGCGTATGGCCACCAGGAGAGCAAGGCGTGTCACTCATTAATAGAGGAACAGCAAGGTGGATGCCCGACTCCCAGGGCTTGGGGGGCAACGCACACCGAAATGAACCCCAGCACCCAGGGAAAAATGTCCAGACGCTGCAGGACCCATTTACTCCTGGTGGGACTGAAAGAGGGGCAGGCAAGGAACGCCAATGGCTTTGGCATACATTGTTTTCAGAAAGGGAGGATAATGAGGTTGCATTGTGGTTCACCACGGTGGCCTTAATACTGCATACAAAATCAAGTGGTGGTGTGTATCAGAATCAACCTCTAGAGAGGGGGGAGGAGAAAAAAAAAATGAAAAAGCCTTGTTCTGCCATCCCTCTCAGTGCACCCAGAAGCCAGCTGGTTGTACAACGCTAAGTGTCCACAGCGCTCAGGACTGGCCGAAACCACCAGGGCAGCCCATGCCCTCCCCTCACCCCAGCACCTGGCAAAAGGGGCTCAGCCGCACCCCGTGATCTCCCACACGCCTCCAATTTCCATGGGGAGCTCCTCGCCCCAGGTTTGGTAGCGCGCAGCCCCGCCAGTTCAAGTGTCTTTCGTCAGGAGGAGAATTATCATCCATTTTTGCCTTAAATTAACCTTGATCACTTAAAGATGCAGCAAGCCTGTTTCACACAGGCGCTGACGTGCGAGGCAGCACAGCCGTCTGCAAGCTGTGCGGAGCCCAAGGATGAAGCCCCACTGTTAATACTGATGACTTTGTGCCAAGCGAGTCAAGATCAGGCAGGATCCAACTGCAGCCATCGCACGCCAATGGCAGCGGGTGCCAACCCCCAAGGCTTGCACGCAGCAAGGGCATCGTCCTTCCTCTGTGCAGGCCCCCTGGCCTGAATCTCCTTGAATTGGCAGCCCGGTGCAGTCAGCGACAGACCCGACCTACCCGTGTGGCAGCTCTCAGGCTGGCGCCCGAGCTACAAACCCGCTCATCTTCCACCACTGATGCGGCTGTAGCCTGACACCAAGACATGCCAAAATCCTAATCCCACCCCGGCTCCCACATCAGAGCATTGGGCTGGACCAGAGCGTGCCCACAGCAAGGTGTTTTACACCAGCGCTGGTGGCTCAGCACAGGCAGATGATTAAGCAGCCCCAAATAGCTGTGCCTGGTGGGGAGGCACGGGAGGGGGGACATAGACCCCCCCAAACCCGCTTTGATCAGCCGGGGGACCCCAACCCCGGGGCTCTGTGGATAAGCAGGGAGTGACACCCCGCCCCTGCGGGGCCCAAGCCCGGTTTGGGAGCTGCTGCAGGGGTGGGAGCCGCCGTGCCAGCAGGAGCCGGGGACGAAGCAGCCCTCGGAGGCGTTGCCATGGAGAAAGCAGCGCAGCAGCATCCCGCATCCCACGCCCGCGGGTGGGCGCCCCCTGCCCGGCGTCCAGAGTGGCGGGCACCGCCCGGGCACGGCGGCGGGGCCCCGCTCTCCTCCCCGCGCCCCTCCACGGCCACACCGGGGCCGGAGGGCACGCCAGGCCCCGCCGGACCGCAGACCCGGGATGCCGGGGGGAGGGCGGGGGGGGGGGCGGGCGGTGGGCGCCGCGAGGCCCCGGCGCTCACCGCTCGGGGGGGACAACCCCACGCAGCGCCCCGGGTTGCGGTGGGGCGTGGGCTCGGCTCCCGCCCTCCCTACCTCCCCCACGGCGGGGGGAAAGCAGCCCCCGAGCGGAGAGAAGCCCCGGCCCCCCCACCCCGCTGCTGGCGCACCCGACCCCCCCCAACACGCCCAGCACCCCCGGGGCACGGGAGAACGGCAGACCCCCTCCCCCCCACACACACACCTAAAAACACGCGGCGGAGAGGCGAGCGGCGGCGGAGCCGCTGCCCCGGGCGCGGAGGACTCACCCCGCGGGCGCGGACGGCCGTACCTGCCGGCGCGGCGCTGCGCTGCGCGGCGCGGAGCCCGCCCGGCCCCTGCCCACAATGGGCCGCGGCCGCCCCGCCCCGCCCGCGCGGCTTGGCCCCGCCCCGCGCGCTGACGTCACCCCGCCGCCGGCGCCGGCGCCACGCCCCCTCCCGCCGCCGGGAGTCGCGGAGAGGGAGGGGCGGCGGCGGCGGCGGCGGCGGCGGCGGAGGGTGGTGGGGCCGGGGCCGGTGTCGGTGCCCGAGTCGGGGGGCACCGCCTCGGCCGGCGGCCTGGCGCAGAGCAGGAGGCGCGGTGCGGGTCTCCCGCCGCTGCGTGTGCGGCAGAGGAAGCCCGCAGCATCTCCCGGCGGCGGGAGGGGAGCAGGGCAGGGAGGGTCCAGCTCCCACCCAGCCGAGAAATGGGGTTCCATCCCGCTGGCGACGTGGGTGATCGCGGACACGCAGCATCAGCGTCCCAGCTGCCTGACATTCTCGGCTTGTCAGCGCGGATCTAAGAAATCGATTTGCCAGGGGTTCCCGTTTCATGTAAATCAGAGCAGCGATCTGACCTGTGGCTGGATTTCCACGTGCACTGGAATAACCTCGCTGCATGAGATAAGGCTGTGGGCTTGATGCAGAAGCAGTTATTGCTTTTGGTGCAAATCAAAACTCCAGATCAAATTAATAGCGTGTAACATTTTAGCTTAAGTAAACATTTTCTTCTGGATAAGAGGTCAAGCTATTTATACCTTGTATGATTTTTTTTCTCAGCAGCAACTGTATAGGAAGGTCTGAAAGGCTGGAGGGGATTTACAGGGATTGTTTTTCGTATGGAGCCTGCACAAACTGCTACAGAGATAAAGGAAGGGCCAATGATGGGAAAGTGAAGAAAGAGCATCCTTAGGGGAGCTGATACCAAAGCATGGAACAATATGTAACATGAGAACCAGTATAGGTTATACACAGCCGTCCAGACTCCTAGGTGTCCTTCTGTACAAGGGAGAGAGACAAAAGTGTACGTATGTATGGAGTCCATGCAAGTGCTAGGCAGGTTAAGCACCTACAGGCCTGACGCTGACTTTTTCTGCCCATCTAAGCTCCATCACAGGACTTGATCTGCAAAATAAAATCAGGGTTGGGCCCACAGAGTTTCAACCCATCCTACACAGTTTCAGTCCCAAATCCACACTTCATACCAAATTCCATGTTCCAAACAAGTGGTCTATACCACCCCTGGAGGAAAATGCAATAGAGTCTCAGGAATGGTTATGCCCATTAGAGAAATTCGTTAAGACGTCAGCTGGACTTTTTTTGTTTTTAGAGCAAGAAGGTTTATTTATCTCAACAAAGCTACACTTTCATAAAATGGATTTTCTCCTTCTTCTCACCATGCCCAGTCCTTCTCCTAACCTCTTCTGGTCTCCTGTAGCAAGGAGCTCCACAGGATAAGTGTGACTTGCCAAGGAAAAACTATATCACTTTGTTGGTTGTGAATTTCAAAGTCATCCCAGTTCCCTGTTACTGGGCTGACTTCACCTCTAAGCTTTTTTAAATTGCTCTTGACAGCCTAGCCTTTGGCAAGCAAGAAGCAGCCCTTGAGCTGCCATCCTGAGAATGAATCTTTCAGCAGGGAATGCATCCTGCACCTTCCTGGAAACTAGTCAATACTCTGAAAACTGAAATAACCCCTTCTGAAACCATTGACACCTTTCTATAAATATGCTTGTTTTGCCAAGGACTTAACCATTCCCCAGAAATACGAGAAGATGCAAACTGCCGGAGGTTCCCCAGAACCTGTCTCTGTGTCCATGCCAGCCCACAGCAAGAGATGCATTATTGCAATTTCTGTTTTAATGCGATGTGACACATGAGGTGTCCCATCTGGGTCATGGCGGGGCTTGGGAGATTCCCAGTGCTGGGACGGTTCTTTGCAGAGGGACATTTCGGAGGCTTCATCTCAAGCTGAAGTACGAGAAAAAGGGCTCACAAATCATACTGGCAAAAGGAATAATTACAAATTGCTACAACCAGCTGGTTTTTGCACAGGGGTGCTGCAGGGACCCAAGGTGCAAATGGCAACATACTCATTGTAGTGTGCAGGTGCTCTCTTAATGTTACCTTAGTGTTGGAGCAATGGGAGGTGGCAGTCACGGAGACAGTTTTGGGATAAAAGGTGTCAAGGGCAGGTTATTGGGAACAGCAAGCCCAATGATGGTGCTGTGATACTGCTGGGACACGAGAATAAGCATGTCTGTACTAGGGAAGAGCCTACACAGCTTTTGGCAAGAGAAATTATAACTCACAAAATCTACTGCAGTCCTTGGATGGAGCCAAAGATTTGGTGGACAATAGAGATCTAATGGATATAACAGATATGGATTTCCTAAAGGCTCTGACAAAATCCTTCATCAAAGGTTCTTGAGGAGAGTAAGGAACCATGAAAAATTAAGTGGTTTAAAGACAGAAACCACAAAGGCCAGACAGGGATAGTCAGTCTCAGCAGTGGAGGGATGCCCAGGGGAGTTTGGTGGAGATCTGTGCAGGGGTCTGTGCTGCTCAGCATCTTCACCAACGATGTGGAAGTAGGGGGGGGGTGGGGGGGTGGTGATGGTTGCTGGTGACGCCGAGCTGCTCAGAAAGGCCAACGGCAGCAAACCGCAGAAGGATGTCAGGACACTTGGTGATAAAATGACGGATGAAATTCAGTGGGGATAAAAGTAAGTGATGAGCCTCAGAGGAAGCACTCCTAACATCATGCACACAGTGATGGGCTCTGAACCGACTGTCACTTTGCAGGAACGGGATCCTGGGGTTATCACAGGAAATTTGATGAAAGCATCAACTCATTGCTGAGCAGCAGTCAAGAAAGCAAATAGATGGGTAGGAGTTAATGAGGAAAGAGGAAAAACTACTGTACAAATTCCTGGTTTGCTCTCCTCTTGAATACTTTGAGCAGTTCTGGTCTCTGTTCTCAGCAAAGAACTAATGATCAAAGATATGGAGCATTTTTCACCTAGGTAACTTGCTAGGCTAAGACTATTCAATACAGTATTTCTATACAAGCCTTGGGCTCAGGAAGTCCTGGAGCTGCAGCGTGCTGCAGGCTTGGAGAGTTTATGGGAAAATATCCCTGCACACTTCTCATATCCTTGGCTTATCATGCACCATTGGCTATGAGAGAGAGGGGATGCTGGGTGGGATGGTCCCCGCATCCGATCCAGCACAGCTTTTCTAACATTCTTGCATTCATCCTTTTACCCCCACAAAATGTCCTCCCAGGACTCCCCTTCCCACTCCCCTCCTCAAGTACATTCATTAACCATGTAGTGATGGTTTGATCTGGAAGCTCCCAGCCTGGGCAAGCAGCTGTGTAACAGTTGGCATCTGGAAGTGCATCTTCCTCATCGAAATGGCTCAGCCATTTTCTTGTAATTGCCTCCTCGGAGCTCGTTTGGAGGCTGCTTATCAAGTCCCATTGTGTTGCTTTCCTGCTTGTTTTTCCAACAGCTGCCTATTAAATTAAGCTCCTGTATTCAGACAGGAAAACCCAATAACCAGCTGCCCAGAGCCTCTGGCTAAGTAGGACACATGCGATAGTCATCCCATAAGACAGATGAGCATCCAGCCCCGAGAAGGGGAGAACGGGGTACCAAGCCTGCCTGGAGAATAATCCCTATAATGCCTTGTAACAGGAGGGGTTTGATAAGGTTTGTTCACTGGATGCAAAACTAAACCAGGACTTTCTCTGAGCTGAGGGAAAGAAAATGGGTTTCTTGTTCTAAATCTGTAAGAATGTACTTGGTATTGTTCATCGTTAGCTGCTCACTAGACCCTATAAATGTTCTCTGAGCTCAATCCATGTGAGATCAATACTGTCTTATCCCTGGGGGAGAGTTTTTATGTGTCTGCTCCAGTGAAACTTAAAAGGAGACTCTTGATTCAGCTAAGAGTAATGGAATATGGAACCCATCCCACTACAAAAGTTAAATAAAATAGATTTTGGAAGAAAAAAACCCTCTCTTCTTGAGATTATAGTCTTTCATGTTACACAGATGATCTGCTCAGCAGAAAAATGGGCCGTAGCTTTTATTGAATTGTTGTTTTGGTCTAAGCTGAAAACTTGCGCCAAATGAATAAAACCACGCTCCAAGCTGCTACCACCATCCTACTCCGCTGGAGCTTACGGGAAGATTTCCATCAACTGCAATCAGGGCTGGTTTTAGCACAAAGGTAGGAGACAGCGTTATGCTTTTTGCTTTTTCTTTGATATGAGGCTTTTAGAGTACATAGAGGACCTTTTGCAGCTCTGTATCTGAGCTGGGAGGTTCTGCTTGAAAACAAACCGCACCCTGAGCCAGCATTATCTCTAACAGCGCCGAGCTCAATCTCGCCCCAGGATTCACATCAGCTCCCGGCAGCTGGCAGGGGGAGGCGAAGCTTCGGCGTAATGTTTCATAGCCTCAAAAGGGAAAATAAATGCATTCCCAAGGCAGGACTCGGCCGTGCCTGTGTTGGCCGGGAGTGTTAGCAGAGACTCGGTGGATTTAGGCCCTGATTCTGCAAAGTCCTTAAGCTTGTAAGGAATTTGTAATTTGCTTGTAAGCAAATTCCCGTTCGCTTCAATGGCATTTAATCACATGCACATAAATGCTTTATGACACACAAGGGAGTTGTACGTTGGTGGAGGTGGGGATATTTAGCCTAAACAACCCACTTCTTTTCCAGCGTGTTCAGAGAAGGGTAAAATATAAGAAATAATTAGAGAGCAGATTGTGAGAATTCTTGCAAACAGCTACCGCCTCTAGTTGAGGTCTTCCTCCAGACCTGCCCTGTCCAAGCCCACTTTCTGCTGGGAGATGCTGAGAGAGCGTAGCCTCTGCCAGCCGCTTCCCCTGTGCAAACTGCCATGCCCCACGGGGAACGGATGACTTGGACGAGTGGCAGCGAGATACAAAGCACTTGCAGGCATGTTGGGGGTGTAGGAAGCCATCTCACTGCCTTGGCCAGGGTCTTTCACCCGGTGCCTCTCTGCAGCTTCTGCGGTTGCCTTCCTCCCCTCTTGTCTGCTTTCTGCAGCTGCCAGAAACACCTCATGCTTCCCTCGCCATCCATCCTCCCGGCTGCTCCTGCTAGATGCTGCGCATGTGGCCATGCCCTGCTTTGGATCATCTTGCTTGTGCCTGGCCTGTCTTTGGCAAGCTCCTGCCACGCAGCTCCTGACTGGTCATGAAGCCAAGGGTGAATCCTCCTCCCCAGATCGTCCTGCCAGTGCCAGGCTTCACTTGCAGCCTTGTGCCAGCATCAGATGCTGGGTCTGGGGGGAAATGTGCTGCTCAGGGTGAGTTGAGGGCACTATCTCTTCCCCCTGGGCTTCTCAACCCTGCTAGAAAACAAGCCATTCCTGATTAGGGATCTGTAACTTTGCCCACATCTTTTTTTCTCCCCCCTATTCCTGGAGATGACTTTTCTTGCACTGTATTGCTGTCAAAGGTACCAGACAACAAAACCCCCCTGTTTCAAGGTAGGTGGAACAAATTCTCAATGGATGAAAGTTCAGTGCCCCATTATCTTCCTCACATCCAGGATTATTTATCTCCCGAGAGCAAGGAAAGAGGTAAGGTAAGGGGTAGCAGCCAGTGAGGATGTGAAACAGGAGGAAGAGGAGAGCAGGGGTGGGAGAGGGGTGTAAATCAGTGCCTCTATCTCAAACCTAGAGACTGCTGCAGATTTACACCAGCTGTTGTTCGGGCTGTCAGAGAAGGGTTTAACAAGGATGCGTGCATACACAGCCTACAGGGAGAGCTGCTTTTATTTGTTCACATCTAGCAGGGGTTGAATTTATTGCCTTTGCAGTGGGGCCAGCAAAAAGCCAGGGCGTCACTTAAATCCCATTTAAAACCTCAGATTAAGGCTTTGCAGGAAGTGCAAATGGGGAGGTGGAAGTGGCCTGGCCAGATGCTGGCTCCATTGCTTGGGGGAGTAGGCTACAAACCCACCTCCCCATGATGGCCAGGGAGCCAAGTGAGGCTGTTGCCTTATCAGTAGAGCATCCTTTGCTCCAGAGCTGTAGCAGAGACAGTGAGGAAGTGCCAAGTTGCCTTAGGCTCATGCTGAGCTTCCATCCTCTTAATGGAGCATAAAACAGTTAACTGCCAGGTCACCAGGTGAGTCCCAGCGCAACTCTGCCATCCTTTAGGGAGAGGAGCTTATCCGACAGAAATTAGGACCCTTCATCAAGGGCCTAGCTGCATTTGAAATATCTTAGTCCTCCTGATTTTTGATACGATTCAGTCTTCTAAGCACCTATCTTACTTTTGCAAGATGCCTAAGCTGATTCTTGGCAGTGTTTGTCCGTAGTGATTCAGCCAAGGTGACACATGGAGCCTGTGGTTGACCTGGGAACTGCTCCCAGATACCCTGAGTCCTGGCTGAGCGCATTAAATCACAAGACCATCTCTGTTTTGCTTGGTGTTTTGGTCACCCTGATTTGTCCTGCATCATTAAATTTTTACAGCACCTGACTCCGGATGACTTCAAATTTGTGCCTCCTGTCTCCAGTAAGTGCAGAGCTAAGAGGTTTTGTTCCTTCCAGCACAGGGGCTGGAATGTGAAGACTCAGCTACCAGCACAGGCAGGAAAATTTCTCCCATCCCTGACAGCTGTGTTACTGGATGTACATGCTCCCAGTATCTTTCAAAGCACCACTGTGGCTTTTTCAGGTCCTCATACTGGATGTCTTTCTAATAAGCAGGATTCGGGACAGATCTGATACAAGACTTCAACAACGATGTTACAGTCAGCAGAGCAGCGGGTCCTGTCACATCCCTGTCAAGAGATCGCAGGGCAGGTGTCCTGCATGGATGGAGCAAGCACAGGACTGCTCCATCCTCCCTGCTCCATCCCTGGGCACGCCTGGGGTGACATCAATGCCCTGAGATCATCTCTCTTGTCTGGATATATCTGCTTATGGGTTTTCCCTGGAGGGCTTCTGGTTGCTTTCTGGTTACAGTTTCTCTGCTGGGAGGACTTTCACAGGCTTGCATGCCCTTTTCCATGGTACCCAGATGCTGCTCCACCCCAGGGTCTCTGTGCTGCCCTGGCTTCACCAGCTTGTCAGAGCCACTGTGCTGGGAGCAGTGCTTGCAATGAGCAAGGAGAGGTATTGCAGCTGCCTCTGGCTGCTCCGGGCTGCACCTGCAGGAATAGCCCTACTGGAAAGTTTTCCTGGCTGGGCATGGGGCTGGACACCGCAGGAAAGCTTTTATCTTTCCTCTGCTCAGCCTTTTCCCTGATTGCCTAAGCACACTGTTGTGGTTTAACCCCAGCCAGCAACTAAGCACCACGCAGCCGCTCACTCACTCCCCACCAGTGGGATGGGGGAGAGAATCAGAAGGGTAAAAGGGAGAAAACTCGTGGGTTGAGATAAGAACAGTTTAATAACTGAAGTAAAATAAAATAGAACAGTTAAATCGGCAAAGCAAAAACCGTGCACGCAAACAAAGCAAAGCAAGGAATTCATTCCCTACTTCCCAGGGCAGGCAGGTGTTCAGCCATCCCCAGGAAAGCAGGGCTCCATCACATGTAACGGTTACTTGGGAAGACAAACGCCATCATACCCAATGTCCCCCCCCCTTCCTTCTTCTTCCCCCAGCTTATATACTGAGCATGACGTCATATGGTATGGAATAGCCCTTGGGCCAGTCTGGGTCAGCACCCCCCCCCCCCCCCCCCCGGCTGTGCCCCTTCCCAGCTTCTTGTGCACCCGGCAGAGCAGGGGAAGCTGAAAAGTCTTTGACCAGTGTGAGCGCCACTTAGCACCTATTTAGCAACAGCTTAGCACTACTTAGCGAGAACCAAAGCATCAGCGTATCATCGACATTGTTCTCATCCTAAACCCAAAACACAGCCCCATACCGGCTACCAAGACGAAAATTAACTCTATCCCAGCTGAAACCAGGACACACACAAACCTTTCCTCCTCCTCCGTCCACCTTGCAATAATTTTAGGTCCATGCACAAGGCTCTGTCTGGTATCCTGGCAGGACTGATGTCCTCAGTATCTAAAAGCTGTCCGTGGCTGGTGCTGCTAAGAGATCTCGAACTCAGATTGCAGCCCTGAGAGAGCACTACCTCCCCGGCACAGAAGGAGCCCCTGGGAGAGCAGGGGTAACCAGCTCTGCCATGCCGTGGAGGGCTGGGGCGGGTAGGAGATGCGGCGGTGACAGCAGCCTCCCTGCACCACCTGCTGCGGTGAGCTGGATGGACCCTGGCCATGCCCTCCCTGCCTTGAATTGCTGGTGACACAAGGGTGTTGCCAAGCTGGCAGAGAGGGAAATCACGGTCACACCAACAGCAAGGGGGACCTCCCCAGTTGCAACCTTCTTAGTCACAGATGGATTACTAACCTCATTCTTACATTTTCCACGGGGGCGGCATGAGTAAGAGCTGACTCCTAGGACTGGCTGTTGCGTCTAGAAACCCTTAAGGAGAGAAATGCTGATGGGACTATCAGGCTGTTTAAGTTTTGGGCCAAATCAGGGCAGCCGAACGGTTGCGCTAGGAGCACGATGCTGACTCAGGCACAGGACAGAGCCAGCCCAGGGGGGCCGCGGTGGAGAGGGCTGCCCCAAGCATCCTCCAAGACAGTGTCACTAGGAAGGGATGGGCATGCATAGCTCAGCCTTTTCCACCATCTCTGAAACACCGCAGTCCCTCCAGAGATTATATTCGGGAGATGGACTTGTCTTGGAGAAGAGCCCCCAGCTACTGCAGCAAGCCTGGTGTGTTCGCGGCTCTCCCCGTTGTGACCCATGGCGACCTGGGGGTGAGATCAGGTCTTGGGAGCATTTTTACACCTCCCAGATGCCTAGCTTATGTATAAGGGACAATGCAAATGATGAGCATAAGTTACAGGTTTCGGGGCTCAAATACACACCACGTCTCGCATGTCTCCTGGAGCTCCCAGCTGTGGGTATCGCAGCAGCCCTGGGCTCCTGGCTGCAGGCTCCCGGCAGCTGGCTGGGCGTTTGCAGTGCAGGAGGTGGGAGATGCCGGCCCCCCAGTTCCCTCCAGGGCTGCAGTCAGGGTCTGCCTCCAGACCCCAGGGCAATTCCGCTCCCTTTGCAGACTTGGGAAGGGGAGGAAGGGGGAAGAAGAACTTTCCCACTTGGGCTGAGACGATGGGAACAAAACCTCACTCCCGTGGCATCGACTGCTGAGGCGGTGGGAACGTGAGCTCAGCCCCTAGGCAACTTAATGAGCTTTTAAAAAAACCCTTTGTATCCGATCCATTCTTCTTCCCAAAGCTTGCTGGCTCCGCTCCAAGGGGAAACCTTTGATTCTGCAAATACTCCACAATTTTCATCCTGAGGAGTCTCAGCTATCGGGCTCCCCCCCTCCGAAAGATCAGCAGGATGCCAGAGAGGTGCTTAAATCATTTCATCCTAAGAAAGCCTTGGGCTGTAACAGCTTCCCTGTTGCTCGGAAAAAGCCACCCCTCTCCCAACAGCTTGGCTCCATTTTTCTCCCAATGATACCGTCACTAGTGGAGGCAGGGCAGGCAGCACTGCGGAAACCAGGCCACCGGGGTTCCCAGTGATTTCATCAGTCCAGAGACCGGGGCTTGCAGTGATTTATGAGCTCGCAAGAATCTCGCCGTGGAGTTATCTCCCCCTCCCCTGCTCTTTATCGCTCTGCAGATAGGGATTCAGCGATAGAGTTCTTCTGGGTACCGTAGCAAGCTCAGTCTGTTTGACAGTTGCAAATATTTTTCTCCAACATTGCACAGGTCCATGTGCACAGGCTGCTCTCAGCATCGCCACCACCCAGGACCGAGAAGCTCAGCTTAGCCTTGGAGAGCCCAAAACCAAAAGCTTGCCAAGCACAGCACCCGCTCCCTGACTCCTATCCCTTGCTCACAACTCCCCTAAGCTCTCCCCATCTCATCAAGGTAGGTTTTTATTACTTTTAAATTGCTGGCATTTTTTTTTTTCAGAAGTATTTTTATTTTCTTCAGATTATACAAATCCTGCCCTTGTGCAGTGCTCTCCAGTCTAAGGCTGGGATTTTTGAAGGGGATTTAGGAGAGTTAGGTACTCTGCTTCCAGCAGGAGCCCAGTGCTTCTCTCCTTGTTGAAATCCCCCTTTAAAGCAGGTCATCAGTATTTTTCTGCAGCTGTTTTTCTTAGCAGTCTAAATAAAGCTTTCAAGTTACGACTCATTGATGTGAGGCCAGATTCAGAGGCTGTCAGTTCCTTTGTGTATCCTCAACTTGTCCGTGGGTGTTTTGTTTTATTTTGGGATGGCTGCTTGCTTCTGGGGCTTACTGCAAAGCTGTGCATTTAGCAGCCCCCTCCTGCCACGTTCTCCTGCTTGCCAGTGACGGCGTAAGCTCGCAGTGCTGCTGAATCTGCCCCCTGCAACTCCCTTGCACTGTGCCTGCCTTTCTGCAAGGGCAAAGGATGTTGCAAGCAGGAATCTGCTCTGGCCATGGGATCACCCTCCCTGTGCCATCGCAGGAGCCCCAGGGAAAGGTGTGCTTCACTCTGGCTAAGCAGCCAAGGCCAGTGTCCTTCCCAAGCTGCAGTCACAGCCCTTGCGGCCCCAGGACACAGACAGAGTTTCTTCCTCATGGAACTTAATTATATGAGGAAGGCTGATCTTCTTTGGTGACACGCAGTTATCGCTATGCAGGTCCAGCAGAGGCTGAAAAGGAGGCTGAAACGACATGGCGTCCCCTTCTCCTCCCCATCCCTGTCCTGTCTCCATGTGCTTGCCCTGGCCATGTGCCACTCGCTTGGTCACACTGGTGTGGCCAAGCCATCCAGTTCCCCAGGCCAGCCCAAGATGAAGGTGATGGGAGCGCAGGAGGCTGATCCAGCTCTGCCACCAGGAGAAACGTGGACCCACAGCTTAGGGACCAACACAGCTCACTTCAGAAATCTATAGACAAGCAACAGGCTGAAACCAAAAATCCACTCCTATCCTTTATCAAAACCACTGCCCCTTATTTAGGATGCTCCAGGCATGATTCAACACTCATTATCTTCATTGTGCTGGAGATTAGGCTGCAATCTTTCCAGATAATAGCTTTATTAGCTCTGTATTATTCTTTCTGCATTATTTATTTACACTAAGTCCAGAACACTCAAAGCTTTCACTGGGACAGTAAGATGAGTTCAGTGGATGACATTTTACGCCGTGTTTTTTACACTAGCAAAGATCCTGTGTAGAAGGAGCTATCCCAGGCCAAACGTGCTTTTGCCGATGAGGTCTCTTTGGCTCAAGGAAGCTGTATGTGTTATGGACACCCCATCAGATGCTAATAGTGAGGGAAGGTCATTTCCTAATGGGCTGTTATGTCCCTTTACCTGCTATGCTGGGCAGATGGCTCTGCCAGGGCTGCACCTGGCCAAGGGACAAGCAACACCCATGGCACAGCTCACCGGGGGCTCTTTCTTGGGCTCCCATGACCTGTCTGCCTCCAGCCATCCATCCTGCTCTGGCACAGGCTGGCACCAGCCCTCTTTTGGCTGGGACAAGCTTGCACTCTCCCCCACCTCACCTGAAGCAAGGCTTGGAAAAGAAATTAGACTCCACTAATTACTGATTTAATGATAATTGCATGGGCTCGTGGCTTTGCCCTTGCTCATCAGAAAAGAAGGCACATGGGCCACTGTAAACCTGTGGCAGCCCAGTGTACCAATCCTGGGTGCGAGGGCTGGTTTGAGTCAGCCTCGGGAAGGGCTGCCCGGGAGGTCCTGCTGCATACGCTGGTGAAATTACCCAGCCCAGATTTTCCTCTGACTTGGTGTCATTGTGGGGGATGACAGCACATGAGTCTCCATTCACCTTTTCCCTGTCCTTGACAACCTCGGCATGAAAACCAGGAGCTGACAACCTGACCCTCTGGACAACCAGCTCCTCTCTGGGATGAAAGGGTCTTTTTCTGGCACAGGGTACTCGACTCCCTCCCTTCCTTTCTAAGTGACTCTCTGCAATCAGAGGTGCCAACCATGCTATTAGCACACCTCCGAGTCTGGATTAAAGGAACCAACATGAACCTGACTGTTTTTTTGGCTCACACTCTCCCTCTCGGCTCTTTGTACCCATTGCTTCTGGTGCTGAGCACTGCCCTGCACGACACCCGACACGCTCCCTGGGGAGGATGCTCCAGGATTGTCCTACCACCCACCTGAGTTCAATAACTGCAAAAGCAGAGCTGGAGACAGGTGCTTCATGCATGTTCTTTACAGCCCCCAGTGTCCCCATTCTCCCCTGCTCACTCCGGAAGAGGGATTCCACGCAGGGAGTGAACACTTGTGACGTACCCGTGACACAGCTGCTGCGGCTGCCCCAACAGACCTGGCAGATGTTGTGGGCTAGCTTTAAAGTGTATTTCTTTGCTATTTGAAACAGTCTCTCCTGGAAGGGCTTGGACTAGAGGCTGTATATAAAAGCTGCTGTTGTTTTTATTGGGCTACCAGCCATCTGTTTAAAACATGGATGCGCTGAGTGATACTGCTGGCAGGAAGCAGAAGTAAAGAGGCTCCTTTGGATGTGCTCAGAAATCGTCTCTGCATCCAGGACTCCTTTTAGAGATGTTTAACATCATCCATCTTTCAAGCCTCTCAAAGCACTGCCACATCTCTGGGGTTTGGTATAAACACTCAGCTTCAGAGGCGACGAGAGGGAGCAGGGCAGGCAGTGCAGTTGCAAGATCTCCTGTGTCAGAAGTGGTGCAATTTGGAGCTGCCTGGAAACGCCCCAACAGAGAAACAGGGGATCTGGGAGACGCACCTCTCCATTCCTGGCCCAGCCCAGAGGCAGTCTGCCAGCCCCAGAGCTGTGCAGCAACACTGCCCGCTGCTCTGGAAGCACAGGGACAAAGCTCTAATAGAGCTACAATAGAGACCATGCTCGTTTCTCTTTGCTTGCTGTCTGTACTCTGTATCACCCAGAGCTGTCTGGAAGCAAGCTCTAGATAATATTTCCTGGACTGTTCCTCTTCAGTACTGCCCCGGCACTGCCTCTAACTGAAGCTCTAGTCAGCCAAGAAGGGATGAGTTGGCTGGTACCTCCTTTTGAACCACAGGAGGGGAGTCTCCATTCCTCTCCCCACCTGCGGTCCACCCGCCTGTATCCCACCTTGGAGTCTGCTACCCAACAGCCAGCTGCCACCACCCACCCCAGCTCCATCTGTTCCTCTCTCCTGTACCTGTCCCTTTGCCATCAGGACATACCTTCCCTGGGTGCAGATGCCCAGGGAGGCTGCACAGCAGCACAAAGAGAGTCCTGGTTCCCCCTTATGCTTCTGCAGCCATGGCTCCTGGGACTCAGACTGCAACTAGATGACTTGCCCAAGACTAAAGAGTGGATCAGTGTCAGAGGAGGGACATGGACATCCCTCCCTGCACTGTGCCTCCGACCCAGCCTCATTCTATGTGAAAAGCGCACAAACTGGACATTCAACTTACCATATCTTTGCAAAAGGCTGTCCATGGCTGAGGCTGCCAGGGAATTATCAGATGCTTTTGTGGCTCTGCAGAGAAGCCAGGAGTTTAAGGGAAGGGTTACTGATTGCATTTTGGCCCTGGGGAGCTGTATTGGACAAACTGCTGTATAATCACTGCACAATCCAGCCTGCAGAACAGCATTGTATTATTTTTCTCTTATCATCGTGCAGCTTTGGAGGCTCTTATTTGATCTCCTTTATCCATGTGAACGTGTCCAAGAACGCAGCAGTCTCTGCCTGCAGAATGGCTCCTATTGTTCCCTTTGTTCGTGTGTCTGGGCTGTTCCTCAGCCTCCTCTCTCCCTTCCTGCAAAGAGATGAACTCTGCATGGTCAAAAAGTATCTTTACAGCTTGAACTTAAATATGAGCTCAGCCATGGAAAAGGCAGAGGGCATATTTTCCTGAATATTACGGATGGGCTTTCTGTGATCCAGAAGGGAGCATGGTGGAAGGTACCCTGAGCTCACACAGTGGATTAGCTGCATTTAACTTCACCCAGGATCTACTCACCCATGCCCACTGCAAGCTGCTCTGAACTAATGCTGAAAATAGACAGCATTGGATTGGGCATTTTGGCTGATCTATCTGTTCCTCCTGAAGTACTGACACTTTTTGTTTGAATAAATCCACAATAACACAGTAAATCAGCTGGGAAGAGAAACAAAGAATCTGAGGGACATGGGAAATATAGCTCTGCATTTCAATTTTTTTTTCCTGTTTTTTCTGGTACAAAAGCTTTTACATGCCTTCATGCTGAAAACAGGCTGGAATCAACTTAGATTTTACAAGTATTTAACTTAGAGATGGTTTTTTTTGTGAGCACAGAACTGAATTCAGTGCTTTTCAAAACCGGGCCTCCAGCTTTGCAAAAGTCTCTCCGATTTCTAGATCAGCTCTTTCCACTTCTTGTTTCAGACAGGTGTGCAGCAGTTTATCCTAATGCGATGTGCGCAATCTTTACACCCTGTTGAGTGCACAGTTTCAAAACAAACCTCAAACAAACCTCAGCTCCCTCTAAAAACCCATCTTCTCTTAATCCTCCTCACAGAGAACCTGTAGGAAGATGTCAGATTATACAAATGAGAACTTTGGCACAGGTAGGTTAGGGTAGGCTGAATTAGTCATCAAAGTTACAGCTGGAGGTTGTTAATATGTTGGTGACTTCCAAGCAAATTATTTTTATTTTCTGTTTACAAAATAAGAGAATGAGATTATTGGTTAGGCCTTGAGGTGCGATGCATCACCGGCGGTGGTAAAACAAAGATGTCGTGGAGCTTGCTTGCACACAGATGAAGGTGTGCTCCTTCACTAAGCCTGAGTCATCACTTCCATTAGGAGCAGGATTGAAGGATGGCACAGAAAGGCTGTGCACGCACCAGAGCTGCTCGCTGCCACGGGGCTGCCAGCAGCAGCCAGCGCCTGCTGAAAGCCTTGATCCTGCACTTTGCAATGCTCTGGCTGCGGCATGCACAACTGGTGAGACAGGTTGGAAACTGCTGGCTCAAGGCTGGATCCATACTTCGGCTTTTCCATTTGCCTCGCTGGGAATTGCGAGCTTGTGTGGGCTGGAGGCTGAAAATTGTTATTTTTTTTAGGTCTCGTTACTTTTTTGTACTGAATTAAGCAGGGGAAATCACTTACTGCTGTTCAAGTCTCATGGATATGAAGTGCTGTTAATCTCAGACTTCACAAATTGTAAATTAAGCTTCCCCAAATCATGACTTTTTTTTTTTAAAGTAACAGAAGTTGGCTCTCTTCATCACGGTTTTGTGCTTTCAGGACATGTCTTGGCTTTTTTCCCTGCACATGTAGCAGCAGAAACAACCCTTTCTGCAAAAGTTAAAACCTATACCACAATTGCCTGACTCTAGAAACAGGAATTTAGAAAAACACCCACTTCCTAAAGACCCAAATTAAACCTTTGGACACGGGCAGTATAGGTAGGAGCAGTCATTTCAGTGCCCAGGGGCCAAGCTCTTTTTGACCTGATCTCATTGCTCTTAGCAGAGGACTCTTTGAGACTGTCATTGCTGGGCACCCATTATTTGATCCGCAGACTGAGGAGGAAAAAAATCCCAAAGAGCAGCTGATTTTCAACGTGGGATCTCCTCTGCCTCATGGCAAAGCCCCTTCCTGCAGTGCAGAAAGCAGCAAAACCCTCCTGACCTGGCACATCTATTTTCAAGCAATGTCAAGGTGAACTGTCCCCTGAGGTAACATGGTTTGCCCATTGGCTACCCAGTTTTTTACGCGCTTGCCTGCTGGCAAGGAAGAGCTGGTGATGCATTCCCAAAACTGGTTGCTGGAATGGGAATACTGAGGTGAGCAAAAGGCCTCGGCAGAGGAATGGAGGAGCAAATAACCACCAGCCGGCCAAGCCCCGAGTGTCTCTTTGCTCTGCTCAGCTCACAAAGCAAGACCAAAGAACAAACCTGCTTTCCTGTCCCTCCTACCTCCCCAAATCCCTTCTCATTAAGGAAAGAAAAGGTCAATATCAACGGTGTTGAAATGAAGCACAAAGACCGAAACACCTCCTGCACCTGGTGCAGGGTGCTGAAAGAGCCAAGTGTGAACTAACATTTTCCAGAGGCTCTATCAGCTTGGGGTAACTGTTTTGGCTTGCCAGTGTGCAAGGAAGGAGCCTGATTTCAGGAAGCAATTTGTAACCAGGCCCTGAGGAGGCTAGGGAAAAATAAAGCACCTGTGAGTGGGTCATAGCTTGGCCTCCCCAGACAGAGGTTTGAAAAGTGTCTGGCAATTTGGGAAATTCAAGAGGTGGTGGACAACCCCCACCAAGAGGTTGTTGAGGAAATCTGAGGCTCACCACACCAGAGTCCTTGGCGAGACTTCCCCAGCTCGTCCCAAGGCACCTGCTTCCCTCCTCGCAGCATCTATTTGCCAATCCATCTGTGCAGCAAACCCCCATCCGGGCCCGCGTCATCCTCAGCACAAGTGCATCTTCTAAAACGGTGCATGAGGAGATGGTGTTTCCCACCCCACCACTTTACTCACCTACTTCATCTCTCTGCAGGTGTCTGCCAGCTCAGCTCTCCCCAGCACATCATAGCTTCTTGCTTCATCTCCATGGCCCAGCAGACACTCTCCTGGCCAAGCATGGATTTGGTCAACGGTAACCGTCTTGCTCCACTTTCATTCCACCACCTTCCTGTTTTCTCCTATGCTTCCCTTCATGCTTCCCGTTAACATTGCATCACCTTCTTTGAGACCTGCCCATGGATTATCTGCAGTGATGGCTGCAGAGATCACAGCTGGTAGCGGTACCCAAGGCGTTGAGGCTGTACCCTCATGGATAGTAGACTCTTCTGTGTCCTTGTGCTTTTCTGTCTGTCCATCTCCATCCACCACTCATCTCTGCTCTTAAATCCCTAGGCACCATGGGTGGAAGGAGATTTCCCCTTGGTCTGTATGTATCCATCATCGCTTACGATGCTGTTCTGGGTCCCAAGCGGAGCCTGTCGGGCTCTGTGCAATATAGACCTCAAGGATGACTTGAAACAGTGGAGTGCCAGGCTTGCACATTTGTTCTGGGCATTAGTTTGGAGCTCACTTTCTCCTACAGCTGGTCAAGGACTTCCTGCTGAAAGGCATCTGTGAGGGAAATGCCTGTTGCTGAAAACAGATACATCCTATGGGATGGTGCCAGATTTGCTGACATTTTCCCACTCCTTATCTTAGCCTGAAAAGAAAACATTTTTTTCCTCCATTTGGTCATTCCAGGCTTCACCGTTTCAGTTTGGCCAGTTGCTTTTTGCTGCTGTGAGTTTGATGTTAATCTGTGTCCATCTGAGTTGCTTTTTACTTGGGTGCATTGTGAGAGAAATTGCATAAGCCTGGGCGAAAAACAGGGGCAAAAGCCCTTTGGGACCAGCATTGCAGTGAACAGCCCGTATGCTGCAAACTGAGCAGGGCTGGAAGGTTTAAATATGTTCAGAACTTTGTGGCAAATGCTGTTCTGTGGAAAATAGGAATATTTTCCCTTTTCTTGGCCTGATTTGGTATCAAACCAAGTGTTTAAAGGACCTGACTTTTCCCTACGAATGGAAAATTTGATTTTTGACCAACCTCCCACTTGCAACCTTCAATCTGTTTTAGAAGGAACCTTTTTTTTTTATTCAGTGAAAACAGACATAATGGGTATACCCCCCAAATACTCCTTTCTTATGTACCAACAATGCAAGACATTTACCTTGGCCTACCAGGTACAATGGTGCCCTGAGGCGAGCTGAATTAAGCCCTAGTGATGAGTTACAGTGCATAACACTTCCCAAATACAATCACTGTGATTTATGACCACTGACATGACAAAGATTTTGTTTGGTAGTGAGGAGTGATAGCTGATGTCCCTCTAAATGCTTATCATTTCTGGCAGCTTAATTGAATCCCGTTAACAGATGCAATGAAACTGAGAAACATTTCTCCTGCTAGCAGTTCTCATTGGACCAGCAAAGCTCGGCGTAGGCCTTATTTCCCTCTTTTCAGGTATTTCCCTTTGAAGTTAGAGGGTACAGAAATGATCTTCCTAAAAGAAATATGCTACAAAAGGAGCATATTATTCACAGATTTGATGTTAGGACACCCTGGCAGGAGAACAACCTCCCATGAGGAGTGGTAAGAGGGGACTCTTGGCGAGTTGCTGCAGTTTTTCACTGTGGATTTATGTGTCCCTTATTCAGCATGCAGAGGACTTGGGCTTAAGTCCGACTCGGAGCCTTGCCCTCCTCTTGGGGATTTTGAAGCTCTTAGGACCAATTGAGCAAAAACCCAGATAACTGCGACAGCAAGGGCATCCAGCCCTGGCCTGCGAGGTGTTTTGGGAGGAGCTCTGCAACACAAGAGCTCCGGCAGATTGGGTGGAGTAAGCCAGGCATTTCTGGCAGACTTGCAGGCAGCTGGGAGCTGTGCAGGAGATCCCACTCCCTTTGGGTGGCCTGAGCGCTGCAGGAGGGCAGCTTTTGCTCAGCGCCCGAGAGAGAAGCAAGCCCAAGCCCACTGGAGGCAGGTGGAGGGAGAAAGCTCATTACTTCAAAGCTGCTGTGTGCAGGAAGAGGCTAAAACATGGGAGATGGTTTTCAACAGGGTTGATCTATAGCAGCAATGGAGTCCTGTGGCCCGGAGTGACTTTTAGGAAAGATTAAGTTACTCATACGACGGGTCCTCTTGTAGCAGCTGAGCCGGGCTAGTCTCTCATCCAATTTCATGCACCAGGGTGTTATCTTTTTCTCGGGAAAGCCATGGAACTGGGTAGAATTTAAATTATACCCCAGAGAAGTTGGCTCGCTTCTCTGACGGAGGTCGTAATGAGGGAGTCGGGATTCCAGTTATAGCTCAGCACAGCAGATGTAGCTGGTTTTGCAGATGATAAAAATACAGCCTTGTCTCAGGAATGCTGCAGAAGTGAGGTAGCGTGTGTGTTTTTTTTTTTTTCAGAGCAGTTCTTTAACTCTGGCTCTACTGTACAACAGTTATTCCCATTGGGAAATCAATATTTACAGAGTAAACAGTGATGAGACGTGGGCTGGGTGCCATCCAAGCACGTAGCAGGACCTGCTCTGTCGAATGCCCACACCTCAAACTATGGAAAATGTTACTCTTCTCTCTTTTGGGACAGGAGTAGTTTTTCATTACCAGTGATGAATACTATTTTATTTTTACTCTGCTGTGTATGCTTTTCAAGGCCTGCTTGCAAGGAAGGAGGCAACCACCGAACTATAGGAAGCTACACTATATACTCTCCTATATCATGCACAATTCACTTCTGACCAGAATTCAAGGCCTGGTGTACAGAATTAGCCATCCCCTCAAATAAAAGCAATTTATTGCAGAAAGCAATCAGAACTGACATTTCAAATATACTGAAATTCCAGCACAACTTGAGCTCCCACTTGATCTCATCTGTATGTCAGGGACCTCCTCAGGGCTTCTGCAACTCCACTGCCTACAGAGACCTTCACCTAGGGGACAAACACTGCCCTGCAAGGAGCACGTCACTTCTGGGGTGAGGCTCAGCTGGGACTAACACAAACCCAGCTATGCAGGCTTGGTGCCTTGCTGGTCCACAAGGCACCAGCAATGGAGGAATACACAGCAGGCAGAGCAGCACTGCTGTTCTTGCTTTATCTGGATGCTACGATCAGTCCACGTCCTCTGGTCTTGCAACAAAACTCCTGAAGCTGGCTATGCAATGCTGCCTAGTACTGTATTCCCTCCTGTTTGCAGAAGTGGCTCGCAGCTGTAAGAAAAACTTACTGTTCTGTCTCTAATCTCTATTTACACAGGATGGTGATAAAGAAATTCCTCAACAATCACTTAATCTCTCTTTGGGCTGACACCACCATCTTTGCTGAGCCCAGCTCCAAAGCAGCAACACATGCAAACACATCACAGTGCTTTGTGGACTAGGGAAGGACCATCATGTGAAAACAAGCTCTGTACCAAAGTCTTTTGCTGAGCGTGATGAGTGAGTAGCTCTGTGCACTGTAAATGTCCCCTGAAACAGCCAGGATGATGCTGAGAGGAAGGGCAGCCCAATCTTCTGGAAGCTGAGATGTGTTTGAAGCTCTTGCTCATTTTTGGCATGTGATTTGAAGCAAGAAACATGCTTTTGGGTGGGTTTCTGCTGGTCGTCAGCAGCAGTGAGGCATCGCTAGCAGACGGGCTGTCCCCACCACAAACTGGCCTACTCGTGTTAGTAAGCTCTGAGCAAGCTCTGCGTGAACTCACCGCCTGGCCCTGAAGGACTGGAAAAACAGGAAACTCTTTCAAAGGTGTCTAAGGATTTGATGTTGATGTTTGAATTTCCCTTTCATATCACTGCAACATTTTTGTCCAGGCACTTTATCCCTGCACTGCGAAGCTGTCATTTATTTCTGGTCAGAGATTTTGTGCTTTTGAAAATAAAGCCGAGGAGGACAAAAAATAAAAGTATTCCAAGACACTTTACTGCATTCGACAAGTGTTTATTATGGAAAGCTGAGCCTTTCCAACCCTTGGGGAAAAGCACGTCTCGTGTACAAATAATTTAGCAAAAAGACAAAGCTGTTCTGCCTACTGAGATTTTTGGTGCTATTCAGTTTGAGGAAAAACCAGAACGTACTATTCAGTAGAAACAGAGTTAGAACACAGTTACAATAACCTAGAAGGAGCTGAAAGGGACCGAGGACAATGCAGACTTCATGGCCACTGTGACAGGGACACCCCACCTTCCCCCCCACCCCCAAGCTCGGGGCTTTTCACGTGGTGACCACCGGCTTTCATTTTTCCGCCTTTTATAGCCTCCATGTGCACCCCTCGGTAGGGGGAGCCGCAGAGGCGGGCCCTGCAGCCAACAGACAGGGCCCACAGCCAATGAGACGCCTCGGCTCACAGAAGCCTCTGGAACACACCAGTGGCGCCCACAGCTGGAATCCGACCCTCGGCGCCGCCGACAGGAGACCTCGTGGGAGCGGTCTTCCCAAGGGCAGCGGGCCCGTGTTCCCAACCGCTCCCCTCGGGCTGGGGCGCCGCCTGAGGAACCTCCCCGGGATTGAGTGCCCTCCCCTCCTTCGGGTGAGTGATTTCTTCTGGAGATAGCCCTGAGTGAGCCCCCCTGCTCCGGGTGAGCGACTCCATCTTCTGGGTGCCCGCGGCAGGGAGAGTTTCCCCCCTTGTGAGTGAGCGGGTCTGCGCGCTTTGGATCGTCATTCTCGTGTGTATTGACGTGTAGTAACAATACCCCACTGACCCCTCGAGCCTCTTATGTGTTAAATGTTATCGGAGTGTTGACTGATTGCAGTTTACCCCTGTTTCTCATTGGTTTCTGTTGTGTGGTTTTGATTGTTTCATGAAATACCATTGTTTAAGCTTGTCCTTGGTTTGGGTTAGTTTTAGTGTACCTCTGTGACAGCCATGAAGCTGGAAAAGTGACATCCTTGCTCAACCAGGCCCCAAAGCAAGCAGATGGGCTGAGAAAACATGGCAGGGTTATTGTGGGGGCTCCTCTGGTGACAGCCTCACCTGTGAAATGGGCTCTGTTTGCCGGCAGCTTGTGATCTCAGAGGCTGCGGGCATGGGAGCAGGCAGAGAGCATCTTGTCTTCTTCCCAGAAGCTGCTGGGAGGCAGCTCCCAGAGCAGCAACTGGCAGCGATGGTTGTTTAAAAATGTACCCTTGATGCTGCAGCTGGAGCTGGCCACATTTTCCTGACGGCAAATTGTGCATTGGGAGGAACTGGGGGGGGGAAAAAAAAAGCTACCAAGAATCTATGAATGTAATCCCTTAGGTGAAACTCCATCCCACTTGTAACCCAGCTCAGCAAATGTTAATGCTCTGTTCCTGCCTTTGCATTCACATCAGAGCCGTTTTCCCCAGACAATGGCTGCCTTTGCCCTGGTAAACACAGAAAGTAGGCATTTCCTCAGAGCAAGTTAATTTGGATTTTCAGACAAAAAATAGGAAGAGTGGGAAACAAAATCTTTTCAGTGATCTGGGAAAGTATTATTGGACAAGACCTTTTCTGCTAAAGGGAAACACTTTCCCCAGGCCATTGAGATGCTAAGGACCAACACGCTGCTTTAACATTATCTTTAAATGAAGAAAATTAGATGGCCCTGCATTTAATTTTACCTGCATTTACACATACCATAGTCATTGAAGTCCTGACTTTATTTTAAAAGAGTAATTCATGTATTTAGCTTTTGGTTCATTTCTGTCTTAGTTTCGGAGCCATAATAAATCTCACTTTGGAGGTGCAGAATGATTAATTTCTCAACTACATTTTTGCTTTGAAGTGTCTATTGGCTATTAATAAAATAAGCCCTTGTACATTCTCTTCAAAGTCACAAAACACAAACACACGTGGATGCTTTGGGCTGAAGGAGGGAGCTGAAAATCTGTCCGGCAGTGAGAATTTAGCTGAAATGAGGAGTGGGGCTCCTATCTCATCACCCAGGGGAAGAGTGCTGCCAGAAGAGTTCAGCCAAAACCGCTGCGTGTGGAGGCAATGGGAAAGTCAAGCCTCTGGGTCTCTGGAGCTCCTGATTTAGAGGGTGGAGTCTAGGGGAATGAACATTACATTTTGTGAGAAAACCACTAGTGTTTTTACGGTACAGATTTAATAAAGCTAATTTATGTCTGACTGAAAGTTAAAAACCTTACAACCCTGCACTTAGCATTTGCTTAGTGGTGTATACTGTAGGGTCTGTGTCTGACCCGCAGCTGGTTTAATGATGTGTCTAGAAAGACTCGTGCCTCTGAGACATGGAGAAACATGCGGCAATCAGAGGGGCAAATTCCTGGATGGCGTAGCTGGGGAGCAACCCTCTGAAGCCACCAGCTCAGGTGGGCTGGGAACAAGCGTCCGGCACTCGAGAGTTAGATTTTTCACAAAGGGCAGAGAAAGAATGGAATGCTGAACTCAGGCGCTGATGCTCTGGGCCGTTGCAGTTGTGCAAGGTCCCCCCCATCCTCGGGAAAGGATTTCACCAGGAAAACAGGCGGTGCACAGCAACCTCCATCCCAGGTTGGCAGCTGCACTGCTGGCATGGCACAGAAAGGGGAAGAAGGGGGAAAAAATCAAAGCAAGTGGGAATTAAGTCAGGGGTATCCCATCAAAAGGGTTCTCTCTGGAAGACGTAGTTCTCAAAAAATCTTCCTTTTGCTAAAACTTTTCCCGTTTACATTACGGAAGCCACATTTAGCTGTTTTGTTTCAGTCACTTAGCTCTAAACCAGAATGTGCCACTGAACATGACATGTTTCAGTTTTAAAAGAGCTTAAGATCATCTGACAGTGCCGCAGTACCAGCTCAGACCTATAGCTGGGGAAGCAGGAGAAATGATAGGGACGTTATTTATTAGGGACTGAGCCAAAAAAACCCCCATCCTCCAGGCCCAAGTGTTTCATTTGTTCCACTGCTAAAGAGAAGCCACTGCTAATGACAGGATGAACAACTTGACAAAATATATACTGTGGAGCCAGACGTCCTCATTACGGAGAAACCTGACTCCCCTGTCACAGAGCAAGGATGGAATGAGCATTACCTGTGCTGCTGCAGGTCCAGCGTCCTTTCCCCAAGCGATCTCTGGCACTGCTTCAGCCTCCTGCCACCTTGGCAGGGGAGACACAGGTGCGTTCATCCCCTGCCTTTGCATACCCCTGAGCCAAGGAAGGAAGAGGAGTGTGCAGGGAAGAAGCCATCAGCAGTGCACAGCAGCTTCTTATAGCCATGAATCTCAGAAATTCCAAACATTTAGTAATGCTTGTTGGTTTGGGGTTTTGTTTTTGTTTGGTGTTTTTTTGACAGTAAGACCTGTGGCATTTTAAGTGTAGGAGACCTGGATTTGACTTTTCTGCTCTCAGTCCTGCCTAGATCAGTCTCAAAAATGTGCCCCCCTGCCCCTTTCCTCTGTTATGGTGTATGATTTTAAGGGTTTTAATGGGTAACACCAATTCTCTCTCCCCAGCTTGTGCTTAGGAGCTGGGAGAGCAGCTGACTGCCCCAACTTTACCCTGAAAGCAGGCAGGGTTGTGCAGTAGGGTAACTGAGCTGTGGCATATTGCCAGCAGGTTAGCTGCCAGCACCGTTCCCTAAGCCTTGTCCTAGCCTCTCTGGAAGACTCATCTGTATGACTGGAGTCAACTCACAGCTGCCAGCATCTGGGCTATATCCTGCCCCAGATTCATCCTGCCAACAATTTGGAGGGCTGCAGCAGGATGGCAGGGTGGAAGTCAAAAGTGACTTCAGCAAATCAAGTCTCCTTCACGCCTGGGCTGTCTGTCTTCCTCTGGTCCCGTGGCCAGCTTGTCAAAGCCTTACCCTATGTAAGAAAAACTGAAATAATATTGTAATAATGTTAATAATACATAATAATGCGCAAGAATAATATTGTAATGACTCTATTGTATGACAAACAATATTGAAACAATATGGGGTCATAACACTTGCACAGCAGTTTCCATTAATTGTTACATGAAACATGCGTGATTCCAGGAAGCATGTTGTTTGGAAATAGCAACTTTTCCACCATTCTCTACCAGCATTTTGCGTCATTTTAATCTACTTGGCAAACACAGGCTGTGATTGATGTGGTTAAGAGACTTCATTCATTCAATCACTCACCGTGTTTTTAGATCTGTGCTTTCTGTCGTCTGCCTTCAGCTTGCCAAACATCTCTTGCAGCTTGTAACTCAACTTGGAGCAGTCAAAGCATGTGAATAGGAACTACAGCGATCACAGCCTTTTGTGGAGGAAGGTCTAGCCCTGGCAGAAATAAACCCCAAAACCAGAAAAAACCCACTCCTCCCAGCATGAGACTTCCCCACTATCTCTGACCCCAACAAAGCCTATTCTCCTGTCCCAAGGGCAAGGGTAGAAATCAAGATGAGGAGGGCGCATGGAAGAGGAGCTGCATAAGCTCTAGAGTGAGAGTGAAGTTGCTACTAAGCGCATTATGAAATGACTCTACAAAACACTGTTTAGGTCAAAACCTGCTCCCCATCATGCTTCTAGCTCTCACCCACAGCTTGCCAAACTCATTGGGAAAGTTTCAGTGGTTGCACAGAGAGGAATTTGAGCCATGGTGGTTGCACTCAGGGCAGGATTCAGCTTTGCCACCCTGCCAAAGTCTGGAGACCTTGGTCTGGTTCCAGTTTGTCCTTGGGAGCTGCCAGTCACACCTCCAGTGAGACTGGGTCAGTGGTGACCAAAAGCCCCTGGCAGTGCATGTGTATGCTTTACTCCTTCCTTGTGCTGGGGCAGTCAGGTCTTTCATGCCACTGCTGCCATGGCCTATTATGGTGCTCCACACTTGACACAGGCATGTTTCACTCTACCCTGTCCTTTTGCAATGGATTAATGGATTAATCCCTGATCTTTGCAGTGACCTAACTTGTAGTCTGATTGATAGTTCTACTTGCTTTCTTGCATTTTGCATCACCAACAAAAGAGAAAGGATCACTATACAAAAGAAGCAGCTGCTAGAGAGGAGGAAAGAAACTCTAGCAAGTATTTTATGGGCAATTCCCATCCTTTGTTCCACAGTAGGTGTGATTTGGGGTAGCCAAACATTTGGAAATGGCTGTTTCTCTCTCTTTGCCAGCTCATGTTGCTTTAACAAGACTAGGGACCAACTATAGACAATGGAAGACTGATGTTTCGGAGAGGGCAAGAATGTCTGTAGCCATTCACTTGTTATGCTTCTTCAGGACCATAGTGGAATACATAAATCTCTGGCTCCAGCTAGAGGCCATTCATGGCTAGGTTTCTAACCTGAAAGGAGCTCTCATTATGAAGTATTGCTATGCTGTATTAAGGTGCATGGTGCAATATACCAAATACACCAGAGAGAATGAGAAGAGCAGAGACCACGGAGACTTTCACATGCTGTCCATCCCAGACAGCAGGACTTTCCTCCTTGTCTATCAAGCAACAAGACAGGATGTTGTTCCCTTGCCTCCATGTATGTTATCAAGCCAATGAGCCTTGTAATGTATTAACCCTACTTGACGTTGTGAAACAAGACCTCTGTTTGACTCAGCTATTGCCCTTGTAGTTAAGCACAAAGTCTGGCTGCTCTGTTAAAGGTGAAGCCCTGTGAGCACAGTGCCTGCCTCCCCCAGCTGGGCAGGAATCAGGTAGGACTTGATTCTTGGGCAAGACTTGTGATATTGCTCAAGCCTCACTGCACTTAGTGAGCAGGGCGCCCCAGCCAAAGACCAGCAGCCGTAAGGAGGGCTGATGACCAGCCAGTTCAGCCCTCTTTCTGCCCTCTGGTGGGTGAAGCAATGCCTGGGCAAGGGGATGTGCTGAGGGATGCTGGCATACAAAGTCACACTGTGGGGAGTGGTAGCAATACAAGAGGATGTGCCAGTGAGCCCATTGGGCAGAGACTTATCCTCATGGAGTGTTACCACTGCTAGAAGCCACCCCAGCCAGGATATGCACAGTATGCTCAGACACCAAAGGAGGGAGGCTGCTTTTCCCCAGGAGGTCGCATGGAGAGACCAGAGAGAACAGAGGAAGAACAAGTTGTCCATGTCAGTGCTGAGAGCCAAGTCAACTCCTCATGTGCAAGGGAGGCGATTCAACATATTTGGAGGACTGGGACCTCAGGGAAGTACCTATGAACCTCACCCCTGACAGCATGATGCAATCACCCAGTGGCAGGTATGGGTGGCCAAGGCTGAAAGTATACGCAAGATGCTTGGGAATTACCAGAATAATTAGAACTGTGAAAAATCAAAGAGGCAAAAAGCCCTAATGGGATGTAACTGACAAAGGCATGGAGGGGAAACAAGAGGACCAAACCATCTCTCTGGAGACTCCTGCTTAGCACTTGTGGTTTAGGGAGCTTCCAGGGCACAGTGCAGGTGTTTGGGAGCCCAGAGGGAACACCAGTCCAGGTGAAGTATGAGAGCAGCCTGAAAAATCTGACGTAGAGGAGGGTATCTTCTGGGGTCTTAAACAAAGGAAAAGCAGCTGTGCCAGGGGAAGCAAGCCTGCCATATGAGGAAAGACTGAGAGAACTGCGTTTGTTCAGCCCTTAGAAAAGAAGGCTTAGGGGAGACCTTATCACCATGTTCCAGTATTTACAGGGTGGCTACAAAGAAAATGGAGACTCCCTCTTTACAAGGAGTCTCATGGAAAAGACGAGGGGTAATGGGTACAAGTTATTCCTGGGGAGATACCAATTGGACACAAGAGGAAAATTTTTTCACAATGAGAACTATTAGCCATTGGAATAATTTCCCCAGGGAAGTTGTGGATTCCCCAACACTGGACACTTTTAAAATTCAGCTGGACAGGCTGCTGGGCCATCTTGTCTAAACATGCTTTTGCCAAGGTTGGACCAGATGATCCTTGAGGTCCCTTCCAACCTGGTATTCTATGATTCTATGAACTGTTTTCCTTAATATCCATCAATATCCTCCTCCCAAAACACAGCAGTTCCTTTAAGTCCACTCGTGCTAAGAAAAATCTACACCAACCCAGAAAGCCCGTAGGAGCTCTGCTGCCTGACTGGGATTGTCCCTCTTGCAGACAACACCAAGTTGGGTGGGAGCATTTATCTGCTGGAGGGTAGGAAGGCTCTACAGAGGGATCTGGACAGGCTGGATCGATGGTTTAGAGGTGGACCAGGCAGTTAGGTTAATGGTTGGACTCGATCTCAGAGGTCCTTTCCAACCTTAATGATTCTATGATTCTAGACAACATCGTCCTCATGAGGACTCCAGCCTTCAAAGGCACTGCACACCCTGATGGCTGGCTACAGCACCAGGAAGAAATTACTCAAGAATAGCAATCTGAAAAAACAAAAGAAGTTACAACCACCTCCTCCGCCACATTGCATTTGTTGGCCAGGTTCTGCACTGGACACTGAAAGCACTTTTCAAAAAAAATGCCCAAATTCCTGTCTTCATAGGGATTTTCTTCACTTTGTTCTGCCTCCTACCCCTCGAACCCTCCTCATCTTACTCTCCCTTCTACATCTCCTTCTCCTCCTCCTCCTCCTCCTCTTTTTCCTCCTCCTCTTCCTCCTCTTGCTCCATGTCATGGTGGGAGCTCTCCTCCTCACTGCTGCTGACATCCTCAAAGCTGCATTTTCTTTTCTCTCAAACAGGGAGGGCAGTCGCTGTCCAGGTGGTAACGGGACTCTTTGTCAGAAGCCTCCTTGCAATGGCCTCCAGCTGCATCAGGTCTGACTGCCCACAGCCTGCTTTTGCTGTGGAGGAAAAGTTCTCCGTCTCCAGCGTGCTCAGTTCTGCGGCACCAGCTCCCCGGGGACCGTCTAGCGTCTGCCACAGCACAGCTCTCTGGCCACGTCCTGCTGCTGGTGACACTGGCCTCTGCCTACTCGAGGCTCAGGAAGGTGTCCGAGTCATCTTGCTGCAGACCAAAGACCATCTCAATCAAGAGGGTACTATCGCAAGCGTTTGTCAGCCAGAGCTTGCAGGAGCGCCTGGAGGGCAGCACTGTTAGACGGCAGTGTCTCCACTGAGGCAGAACCACCCAGGCCGCTTTTACCAATATCTGGAACCAGCGGGTGGTTTTCTCCATGTCCAGGTAGGGGCCGGTGCAGAGGGTGCCTAGGAGGCTGGGACCCTGATTTCTCCTCAGCTCCTCCTTGGGGTGGTGGAGGAAGCACAGCATGTCCTCCACCAGCCGCTGCCTCCTGCAGATGCACTTCAGCTCTACGCGGAGGCTGCAGTTCCTTGCCGGCATCTCCTCCGCGGTGCCCAGCTCCAGGTGGAAAGTGTGTCCATGGGGGGCCTTCAGAGGCACAAGCAGGCAGTAGACAGCATCATCGGCACAGGAACTCCAGCCTCCTAAGGCGCTGCTCACCCTGATGGCTGGCTTCAGACGCGGCTTGAAACTATTCCGGGAAAGTTTTCCGCAGATATGGAGAAGTTCATCTGCCAGCTCCTCCACCATTGTGAACGATTGTGGCAGGTCCAGGAGGCGCTTGGCCGAAATTCTGCCCACAGGCAGTGCAACACTGGGTTTTTCTTCTTGCTCCTCCTTATCCACCTTTTTTCCGGAACTGCCCGCCTTGCTGCTGCTGCCTGGCTGACGGCTCCTTTTCCTGAGCCACCAGCAGAGCCCCAAGAGCAGGACCAGGACTCCAGCAATGGCCCAGAACTGCCACTGCTGCAAGGCAGCAAAGAGCAGGGCTCCCCAGGAAAAGCTGCTCTGCTCCTGAATCCTCTGCTCCTGGCTCGTCTGCTCCAGCTCCTGCAGCAGCCGAGCCATCTCCTGGCTCCGCTGCTCCGCACGCTGCTGCATGCGCTCGCGCGTGGCCTCATCCAGCTCATCACCGACCATCTGCGGGAGCTGGATGATGCTTAGCACAAAGCGGATGAAGGATATTGTGGTAGCCATGGCCTGTAGGAGGAGGGAGAGAAGGGGTTCAGTGGGGCTGCGAGGGACGGAGCTGGCGGTGGGTGGAGCAGCAACGGGAGCCGCAGGGAGCTGGCGGCACCTAGGAGAGGGGGCGAGGCAGCCGGGAGGCAGCAAGGTCTGAGCCCAGCCCCAGCGGCGGTAGCGGCTCCGTGCCCTGCCCCAGGCGCTCCCGTGAGCGGCTGGGCCCTTGATGCAGGGTCACAACCCACCCCACCGGGGCCCGTAGTTCTGCCCCGGCCCTCGTCCAGCCCAGCCTCCCCCTGCGTGTGCACTCACCGCTGGCCCAGGCCATACTGGGGCAGCGCTGCCTGCTGACGCCCCTGATAACCACCCCCATTGCGTCTTGTCACAGCACTAGAGTGCATCACAGGCATGACCACCGGCCAGCCCCGCCCTTCCGCCCCACCCCGGCTCAGCGACTCACAGCAGCCCCAGGCACCTAAAGGCCCCCCACACCCACAAAGTACAGACCCACCCGTGCGGACAGGGCTCCCAGGGCCTCCCTTTACAAAGCAGGCAGAGGCCCCCCAAACCCTTACCAAACATCACATTGGGTGATGGGACCCGTGGATGCTTTGCTCCTTGAAATGCAATCCCGTGAGATGGGATCAGCTCCCTTGATGCTGACCTCCGTGCTCGTGGACATGGCTGTGCTCTTGGTGCCTTTGTCACACCGATGGGTGGGTGGTGACGTATACCCTGGCAGTGGGACGGGGCCTGTCCATGGCAGGATCTCTGTTCCTGCCGTGCCACTGCGAGAGGACATTGCTTCCAAAGAGACATTTCCCAAGGGTGGAGATTCCCCAGGCGGCAACGCCCGCTGCCGATAGAGCACCGTCTTCTCCATGCCCAGCATCTTCAGTTCTGCACTACCAGCTCCCTGGGGAGTGTCTGGGACGCGCAGATTCTCCGCCTTGACCCCAGTGAGTACACGGAGGCGCATCAGCGGTGCGTCTCGCTTGCTCCCTGCCCAGCCGGAGCTGCCTGGGAGTTTCTCGGTCCATGTCAAATGGCCACCATGGCCTTTAGAGTGAAAAGGGAAAGCAGGGCAAAAATCTGCTGCCACACAGCTGCCGTCAGGCCACTGCTTCTTATAAACGAGCCATGTACTGCACAAGTGCATGCTTTGAACTGGAGACATCTCAAAAGCTTTCTTTAACCTTGGTTCTCCACCCGGACCCCAGTGAACACACAGGGGTTCTCCGGCCACATCATGCTTGGGGTGGGGATGGCCTCTGTAGTCTGGCTGCTCAGGAAGAAGTCCGAGTGGCCTTGCTGCACCCCAAACATCATCTCAACGAAGAGGGCTCTCCTGGAGGCATTTGTCAGCTGCAGTTTGCAGGAGCGGCTGGAGAGTAGCACCTTCATAGTGTAGCGACACGACTGAGGCACCTCCACTCAGCCTGAGATCACAAAGTTCTAGAACCAGAGGGCAGTTTTCTCCGCATCTAGGAAGGAGCCAGTGCAGAGAGTGCGTAGGAGGCTGGGACCCTGATTCCTCCTCAGGTCCTCTTTGGGGGGGTGGAGTAAGCACAGCGTGTTCTCCACCAGCTGCTGCCTCGTGCAGGTGCCCTCCAGCTCCACATGGACGCAGGAGCCGTTCGCCGGCATCTCCCCCGTGGTGTCCAGCTCCAGGTGGAAGGTGCGCCCACAGGGGCGCTGCAGGGGCATGAGCAGGCTGCAGACAGCATCATCCTCACAGGGATTCTGAGCCTTTGAAGGAAGTGCCTGCCATGGTGGCTGCTTGCAGCACGGGGAAGAAACTATTTGAGAAGAGCACGTGGGGAGACACAGAGAAGGTAGCCCACCAGTTCCTCCACTACGTGGCACTTGTAGGCCAGGTTCTGCCATGGCTACTGGATAGGCTTTGCAGAAATCCTGACCAGATCCCTCTCATCATCCGGATCTTCTTCTTCACTTTCTTCCTCCTTCTGCTCCTCAACCTCCTCCTGGCCTGTGTTGCTGCTCGAGTTCTCTTCGTCGCTGCTGTCCACCTCATGGATTCTTTTCCTGAGCCACCAGCAGAGCCTGAAGAGCAGGACCAGGACTCCAGCAGCTGGGACGTTGAAGTCGCCCAGAAGGACGACACAGGGCAGCTGATCTAGAGATTTCCCTTGATTCCTTATAGAATACTACATCAGTGTCATCATCCTGGCTGCGTGATCCATAGTAGGCTCCTGCAAGAACTTCCGCTTTATTGGCTTTTCCCCTAATCTTTACGCAGAGGCTCTCAACCACGTCGTCCTCAGCTGCAAGCGCTGTACAGTCCAAGCCCTCCTTTGCATACAGCACTACCCCTCCGCCTCGCCTGCCCCGCCTCTCTCTCCGGAACAGCCTATAACCGTCCATGCCAGCACTCCAGCCACAGGACTCTTCCCAACAGGTCTCACTTATGCCAACGATGCCAGAGCTCTGGGACTGAGCCAAGGCCTCTAGTTCCTCCTGTCTATTCCTCACAGCACGTGCATTACCGTACAAATATTTCAAATGCGCTCCGGCGTCCTCAGTACGTCGTGGAGCAGAGTGAAAGCTCTCGCTAGCGCGCCATCCCTCAAACGTTGCCATGCCGTCCCATAGCTTACCACTAGTAAGCCCGATTTTATCCCTTGCCCCCTTCAAACCTAGTTTCAAGCCCTTTCCATCAGCCCCGCTAACTGGTGAGCAAAAATACTTTTCTCCCATTGAGAATGGTGCCTCTCGTCAGACCCCAGCAGGCCTGGTGTCGCATAGACCATCCCATGATTGGAAAACCCCAAATTCTGCCAGTGACGCTAGCTTTGGAGCCAGGTATTGATACGCTGCGGCTGCCTGTTTCTTTCAATGTCATTCCCTACAACTGGGAGGACAGAGGAGAATACTACCTGCGCTCCTGATCCCTTTACCAATCTCCCCGAGGCCTTGAAGTCTCTTTTGACCGCCCTTGGGCTTCTCGTCGCGACTTTGTGGGTACCCACGTGACAAAGCAAGAGCTGGTAATAATCTGAGGGCCATACCGGGTTAGGAAGTTTCCTGGTAGCGCCTTCAACCTGAGCCCCAGCGAGGCAGTACCCTCCTGGAAAGGCAGGTCTGGTCAGCAGACCAGGGGAGTAGTGAATGAATTCTTTATGTTGCTTTGCCTGGGCCTGTAGCTCTTGCTTCACCTGCCAACCTGTCCTCTCTCAACCCACAACCTTTCCCACTTTTACCCTGCGGATTCTCTCTGCCATCCCACTGGGGGCAAGTGAATGAGCAGCTGTGTGATGTCAAGCTGCCTGCTGGGATTAACCCACAACACCTGGGAAGCCAAAGCTCAGTGAAATCACTGGAACCAGAGCCCACTGCACCAGCTCTTCTGCAAAATGCTCCCCAACTCTGTGGCAGCTGAGCTGTCAGCACCCTCTGCCTGCGTTCCCCAACAAAGCGATGCACAGGCGCTCCCAGACGCAGTGTTTGTGTGTTAACCGAGTGATTTATTGACATCTTTGCCCAGGGTAACGCTGCCAGAGGGATTGGACTCTCTCAAAGAGGGCAGGCAGTCGCTGTCCAGGTCGTGACGGGAGTCTCTGTTGCCAGGCTCCTTGTACCGGCCCCTTCAGCTGCATGGGGTCCCACTCCCCAGAGCGTGCTTTTGCTGTGGAGGAAAGGTGCGGCAGCAATTCCCAGTGCCGGCTGAGCAGCGTGTTCCCCATGTGCGGCATCTTCAGTTCTGCGGCACCAGCTCCCCGGGGAGCGTCTTCCCGATGTGATGTTTGGTAAGGGTTTGGGGGGCCTCTGCCTGCTTTGTAAAGGGAGGCCCTGGGAGCCCTGTCCGCGCGGGTGGGTCTGTACTTTGTGGGTGTGGGGGGCCTTTAGGTGCCTGGGGCTGCTGTGAGTCGCTGAGCCGGGGTGGGGCGGAAGGGCGGGGCTGGCTGGTGGGCATGCCTGTGCTGCACTCTAGAGCCTGTGACAAGACGCAATGGGGGTGGTTATCAGGGGCGTCAGCAGGCAGCGCTGCCCCAGTATGGCCTGGGCCAGCGGTGAGTGCACACACAGTGGGAGGCTGGGCTGGACAAGGGCCGGGGCAGAAACGTGGGCCCCTGGCAGGGTGGGTTGTGACCCTGCATCGAGGGCCCAGCCGCTCACGGGAGCGCCTGGGGCAGGGCACGGAGCCGCTACCACCGCCGGGGCTGGGCGCAGGCCTTGCTGCCTCCCAGCTGCCTCGCACCCTCTCCTAGGTGCTGCCAGCTCCCTGCGGCTCCCGTCCCTACTCCCCCTGCCGCCAGCTCCCTCCCTCGCAGCCCCACTGAACCCCTTCTCTCCCTCTTCCTGCAGGCCATGGCTACCAAAAAATTCCTCATCTGGCTTGTGAAAAGCATCTTTCTGAACCTGCTGATGTCGGTGATGAGCTGGATGAGGCCACACGTGAGCGCATGAAGCAGCATGCGGAGCAGCTGAGCCAGGAGATGGCTCGGCTGCTGCAGGAGCTGGAGCAGAGGAGCCAAGAGCAGAGGAGGCAGGAGCCGAGGGCCCAGGAGCAGAGCGGCTTTTCCTGGGGAGCCCTGCTCTTTGCTGCCTTGCAGCAGTGGCCGTTCTGGGCCATTGCTGGAGTCCTGTTCCTGCTCTTGGGGCTCTGCTGGTGGCTCACGAAAAGAATCTCTGAGGTGGACAACAGTGACGAGGAGAGCTCTAGCAGCGACAGGGAGCAGGTGGATGAGGAAGAGGAAGAAGACAATGATGCAGATTACCTGGGAAGGTTTTTTGAGGAGCACATACAGTGGCCAGTTCAGAACCTGGCCACAGAGTGCCAGGTGGTGCAGGACTTGGTGGGCGACCTCCTCCGTGTCCTCCAAGTGCTCTTGTCAAATAGTTTCTTCCCAGTGCTGCAACCAGCCATCGGGGTGGGCAGTGCCTTCGAAGGCTGGAGTCCCGATGAGAAAGGCATCATCTACCGCCTGCTCGTGCCCCTGCGGCCTCCCCGTGGGCACGCCTTCCACCTTGAAGTGCATAGTGTGGGGGAGATACTGGCGAGAAACTTCTGCATCGACGTGGAGCTGGTGTGCACCTGCACAAGGGAGCAGCTGGCAGGAGAGATGCTGTGCTTCCTCCACCACCCCGAGCAGGACCTGAGGAGAAATCAGGACCCCAGCCTCCTACGCACCCTCTGCACGGGCTCCTACCTAGATGTGGAGAAAACTGCCCTCTGGTTCCAGGAGCTGGTGAAAGCTGCCTGGGTGTTTTTGCCTGAGTCGTCCAACCACCGTCTAAGGGTGCTGCCCTCCAGCCGGTCTTGCAAATTCCAGGTGACAAAAGACGGCAAAGGAAGTCTCTTAATTGAGATTATATTTGGGGTGCAGCAAGGCGACTCGGACATCTTCCTGAGCAGCCAGACTACAGAGGCCATCTCCACCCCAAGCACGATGTGGTCGGAGAGCTACGCTGTGGCAGAGGTGAAGTTCTTCAGGCATATGGCCAGGCACGCCCCACCTAATAGCTTCCACCTCAAATGCCTGCAGCTCTGTGCCCGCATCCTGGTGGGCACAGGCTTTTCCACCTATACCTTGAAGACAGTTGTGATGCACCTCCTGACCACGCTACCCCTGTCAGGCTGGCGCAGGAGGCATTTCCTGCTGCGGCTGCAGGATGTCATGCAGTACCTGCGCTGCTGCCTGGAGGAGAAATGCCTCGACCACTTCTTCTTTGGCAACGAGAGGGTGCCTGAGGAGATCGTCTTGCCCCCAGCCTTCCAAGCAGCTGAGCCGCTCAACCTCTTCCAGAGCCTGGCGCAGGATCCGGCCAGCTACGCCGAGGCACTGCGTGAGTTCGATGAGCTGCAAGATCGGCTCACAAGACTGCTGATCTACGGCTGCTGAAAGAGCTCTTCATGCACAGAGCTGTGTTTCAGGGTCTGACAGCTGACGACAGACAATGACCTCATACCACGGGGAACACAAGGGCAGAATGCGTGACACAGAGAGGAAAGGGCAAACCCTGCGCAGCAGCCCTCTACCAAGAGCGGCAGCAGCGTTCTCCTCTCGATGCTGTCCCCAGCACAGCAGCCGCTGGCAGCTACAGTGGCGACAACGATTAGTTTCGCCCTGCTTTCCCCTCGCACTGGCTGCGGCCAGGATGGCATTTCACATGGGCCCAGAAACTCTTGCTGGCAGCTCTGGCTGGGCAGGGACCAAGCGAGAGGCACCGCTGATGTGCCTCTGTGCGTTCACTGGGGTCCGGGTGGAGAACCTACCCAGCCTAGACACTCCCCGGGGAGCTGGTGCCACAGAACTGAGCACACAGGATACGGAGAAGACGCTGGTCAATCGGCAGTGGGAATCGCTGCCGCACCTTTCCTCCACAGCAAAAGCACAGTCTGGGCAGTCAGACCTGATGCAGCTGAAGAGGCCGTTGCAAGGAGGCTTGTGACAAAGGCAAGCTCCCGCAGGCTCCGGCTGACAAACGCTTGCGATAGTACCCTCTTGATTGAGATGGTCTTTGGTCTGCAGCAAGATGACTCGGACACCTTCCTGAGCCTCGAGTAGGCAGAGGCCAGTGTCACCAGCAGCAGGACGTGGCCAGAGAGCTGTGCTGTGGCAGAGGTGCGGTTCATCAGGCGCAGGGCCAGTATTGGGGCCAGTTCTGTTTAATCTCTTTCTCAGTGATCTGGACGAGGGGATCGAGTGCACCCTGAGTAAATTTGGAGACGACACCAAGTTGGGCGGGAGTGTTGATCTGCTGGAGGGTAGGAAGGCTCTGCAGAGGGATCTGGCCAGGCGGGATCGATGGGCCGAGGCCAGCTGTATGAGGTTCAACAAGGCTCAGTGCTGGGTCCTGCACTTGGGTCACAACAACCCCATGCAAGGCTACAGGCTTGGGGAAGAGTGGCTGGAGAGCTGCCTGGCGGGAAAGGCCGTGGGGGTGTTGGTCGACAGGTGGCAGTGTGCCCAGGTGGCCAAGAAGGCCAAGAGCACCCTGGCTTGTATCAGAAATAGTGTGGCCAGCAGGACTAGGGCAGTGATCGTGCCCCGGTACTCGGCACTGATGAGGCCGCACCTCGAGTACTGTGTTCAATTTTGGGCCCCTCACTACAGAAGGACATTGAGGTGCTGGAGCGCATCCAAAGAAGGGCAACGAAGCTGGTGAAGGGTGTACCGGTGTTATGAGGAGCGGCTGAGGGAGCTGGGGTTGTTTAGCCGGGAGAAGAGGAGGCTGAGGGGAGACCTTATCGCTCTCTACAGCTACCTGAAAGGAGGTTGTAGCGAGGTGGGGGTCGGTCTCTTTTCCCAGGGAACAAGCGATGGGAGGAGAGGAAATGGCCTCAAGTTGCGCCAGGGGAGGTTTAGATTGGATATTAGGAAAAATTTCTTCCCCCAAAGGGTTATCAAGTGTTGGAAGAGGCTGCCCAGGGAAGTGGTTGAGGCACCATGCCTGGAGGTATTTATAGGATGTGTAGACGTGGCGCCTAGGGCCATGTTTAGTGGTGGGCTTGGCAGTGTTAGGTTAAGGGTTGGACTCAATGATCTTAAAGGTCTTTTCCAACGTCTATGATTCTGTGATTCTATGATTTAACTTCAAGGTTGGCCAGTGTGGAGCCAGGGGTTGGACTCGATGATCCTCGTGGGTCGCTTCCAACTCAGGGTATGCTATGATGATGAGATTGCCACTGGCAGGCAGATGATGATAAATCCAAACTAAAGCACCACGCAAGCTCCTGTGAAGAAAATTAACTCTAGCTCAGCTTTAGCCAGTACACCAGGACAGCTGTGAGTCGCTGAGCCGGGGTGGGGCCGAAGGGCAGGGTCGCACGGTGCACGTGCCTGTGATGCGCTCTGGCGCCTGTGACGAGTCACAATGGGGACGGTTATCAGGGGGGCCAGCAGGCAGCGCTGCCCCAGTACGGCCTGGGCCAGCGGTGAGTGCACACGCCGGGGGAGGCTGGGCTGGACGAGGGCTGGGGCAGAAATGTGGGCCCCTGGCAGGGTGGGTTGTGAGGCTGCATGAAGGGCCCAGCCGCTCACGGGAGCGCCTGGGGCAGGGCACGGTGTCGCTAGCGCCGCTGGGGCTGGGCGCAGGCCTTGCTGCCTCCCAGCTGCCTCGCCCCCTCTCCTAGGTGCCGCCAGCTCCCTGCGGCTCCCGTCCCTCCTCCCCCTGCTGCCAGCTCCCTCCCTCGCAGCCCCACTGAACCCCTTCTCTCCCTCTTCCTGCAGGCCATGGCTGCCACAAAATTCCTCATCTGGCTTGTGAAAAGCATCTTTCTGAACCTGCCGATGGTCGGTGATGAGCTGGATGAGGCCACACGTGAGTGCATGCAGCAGCATGCGGAGCAGCTGAGCCAGGAGGTGGCTCAGCTGCTGCAGGAGCTGGAGCAGAGGAGCCAGGAGCAGAGGAGGCAGGAGCCGAGGGCCCAGGAGCAGAGCGGCTTTTCCTGGGGAGCCCTGCTCTTTGCTGCCTTGCAGCAGTGGCAGTTCTGGGCCATTGCTGGAGTCCTGGTCCTGCTCTTGGGGCTCTGCTGGTGGTCTGGCGGTGGAGGAAAAGGAGCCGTCAGCCAGTCAGCCAGCAGCAGCGACAGGGAGCAGGTGGAGGTGGAGGAGGAAGACGACGACGATGATGCAGATTACCTGGGAAGGTTTTTTGAGGAGCACATACAGTGGCCAGTTCAGAACCTGGCCACAGAGTGCCAGGTGGTGCAGGACTTGGTGGGCGACCTCCTCCGTGTCCTCCAAGTGCTCTTGTCAAATAGTTTCTTCCCAGTGCTGCAACCAGCCATCGGGGTGGGCAGTGCCTTCGAAGGCTGGAGTCCCGATGAGAAAGGCATCATCTACCGCCTGCTCGTGCCCCTGCGGCCTCCCCGTGGGCACGCCTTCCACCTTGAAGTGCATAGTGTGGGGGAGATACTGGCGAGAAACTTCTGCATCGACGTGGAGCTGGTGTGCACCTGCACAAGGGAGCAGCTGGCAGGAGAGATGCTGTGCTTCCTCCACCACCCCGAGCAGGACCTGAGGAGAAATCAGGACCCCAGCCTCCTACGCACCCTCTGCACGGGCTCCTACCTAGATGTGGAGAAAACTGCCCTCTGGTTCCAGGAGCTGGTGAAAGCTGCCTGGGTGTTTTTGCCTGAGTCGTCCAACCACCGTCTAAGGGTGCTGCCCTCCAGCCGGTCTTGCAAATTCCAGGTGACAAAAGACGGCAAAGGAAGTCTCTTAATTGAGATTATATTTGGGGTGCAGCAAGGCGACTCGGACATCTTCCTGAGCAGCCAGACTACAGAGGCCATCTCCACCCCAAGCACGATGTGGTCGGAGAGCTACGCTGTGGCAGAGGTGAAGTTCTTCAGGCATATGGCCAGGCAGGTCCCACAGGACAGCTTCCACCTCAAATGCCTGCAGCTCTGTGCCCGCATCCTGGTGGGCACAGGCTTTTCCACCTATACCTTGAAGACAGTTGTGATGCACCTCCTGACCACGCTACCCCTGTCAGGCTGGCGCAGGAGGCATTTCCTGCTGCGGCTGCAGGATGTCATGCAGTACCTGCGCTGCTGCCTGGAGGAGAAATGCCTCGACCACTTCTTCTTTGGCAACGAGAGGGTGCCTGAGGAGATCGTCTTGCCCCCAGCCTTCCAAGCAGCTGAGCCGTTCAACCTCTTCCAGAGCCTGGCGCAGGATCCGGCCAGCTACGCCGAGGCACTGCGTGAGTTCGATGAGCTGCAAGATCGGCTCACAAGACTGCTGATCTACGGCTGCTGAAAGAGCTCTTCATGCACAGAGCTGTGTTTCAGGGTCTGACAGCTGACGACAGACAATGACCTCATACCACGGGGAACACAAGGGCAGAATGCGTGACACAGAGAGGAAAGGGCAAACCCTGCGCAGCAGCCCTCTACCAAGAGCGGCAGCAGCGTTCTCCTCTCGATGCTGTCCCCAGCACAGCAGCCGCTGGCAGCTACAGTGGCGACAACGATTAGTTTCGCCCTGCTTTCCCCTCGCACTGGCTGCGGCCAGGATGGCATTTCACATGGGCCCAGAAACTCTTGCTGGCAGCTCTGGCTGGGCAGGGACCAAGCGAGAGGCACCGCTGATGTGCCTCTGTGCGTTCACTGGGGTCCGGGTGGAGAACCTACCCAGCCTAGACACTCCCCGGGGAGCTGGTGCCACAGAACTGAGCACACAGGATACGGAGAAGACGCTGGTCAATCGGCAGTGGGAATCGCTGCCGCACCTTTCCTCCACAGCAAAAGCACAGTCTGGGCAGTCAGACCTGATGCAGCTGAAGAGGCCGTTGCAAGGAGGCTTGTGACAAAGGCAAGCTCCCGCAGGCTCCGGCTGACAAACGCTTGCGATAGTACCCTCTTGATTGAGATGGTCTTTGGTCTGCAGCAAGATGACTCGGACACCTTCCTGAGCCTCGAGTAGGCAGAGGCCAGTGTTACCAGCAGCAGGACGTGGCCAGAGAGCTGTGCTGTGGCAGAGGTGCGGTTCATCAGGCACAGGGCCAGTATTGGGGCCAGTTCTGTTTAATCTCTTTCTCAGTGATCTGGACGAGGGGATCGAGTGCACCCTGAGTAAATTTGGAGACGACACCAAGTTGGGCGGGAGTGTTGATCTGCTGGAGGGTAGGAAGGCTCTGCAGAGGGATCTGGCCAGGCGGGATCGATGGGCCGAGGCCAGCTGTATGAGGTTCAACAAGGCTCAGTGCTGGGTCCTGCACTTGGGTCACAACAACCCCATGCAAGGCTACAGGCTTGGGGAAGAGTGGCTGGAGAGCTGCCTGGCGGGAAAGGCCGTGGGGGTGTTGGTCGACAGGTGGCAGTGTGCCCAGGTGGCCAAGAAGGCCAAGAGCTCCCTGGCTTGTATCAGAAATAGTGTGGCCAGCAGGACTAGGGCAGTGATCGTGCCCCGGTACTCGGCACTGATGAGGCCGCACCTCGAGTACTGTGTTCAATTTTGGGCCCCTCACTACAGAAGGACATTGAGGTGCTGGAGCGCATCCAAAGAAGGGCAACGAAGCTGGTGAAGGGTGTACCGGTGTTATGAGGAGCGGCTGAGGGAGCTGGGGTTGTTTAGCCGGGAGAAGAGGAGGCTGAGGGGAGACCTTATCGCTCTCTACAGCTACCTGAAAGGAGGTTGTAGCGAGGTGGGGGTCGGTCTCTTTTCCCAGGGAACAAGCGATGGGAGGAGAGGAAATGGCCTCAAGTTGCGCCAGGGGAGGTTTAGATTGGATATTAGGAAAAATTTCTTCCCCCAAAGGGTTATCAAGTGTTGGAAGAGGCTGCCCAGGGAAGTGGTTGAGGCACCATGCCTGGAGGTATTTATAGGATGTGTAGACGTGGCGCCTAGGGCCATGTTTAGTGGTGGGCTTGGCAGTGTTAGGTTAAGGGTTGGACTCAATGATCTTAAAGGTCTTTTCCAACGTCTATGATTCTGTGATTCTATGATTTAACTTCAAGGTTGGCCAGTGTGGAGCCAGGGGTTGGACTCGATGATCCTCGTGGGTCGCTTCCAACTCAGGGTATGCTATGATGATGAGATTGCCACTGGCAGGCAGATGATGATAAATCCAAACTAAAGCACCACGCAAGCTCCTGTGAAGAAAATTAACTCTAGCTCAGCTTTAGCCAGTACACCAGGACAGCTGTGAGTCGCTGAGCCGGGGTGGGGCCGAAGGGCAGGGTCGCACGGTGCACGTGCCTGTGATGCGCTCTGGCGCCTGTGACGAGTCACAATGGGGACGGTTATCAGGGGGGCCAGCAGGCAGCGCTGCCCCAGTACGGCCTGGGCCAGCGGTGAGTGCACACGCCGGGGGAGGCTGGGCTGGACGAGGGCTGGGGCAGAAATGTGGGCCCCTGGCAGGGTGGGTTGTGAGGCTGCATGAAGGGCCCAGCCGCTCACGGGAGCGCCTGGGGCAGGGCACGGTGTCGCTAGCGCCGCTGGGGCTGGGCGCAGGCCTTGCTGCCTCCCAGCTGCCTCGCCCCCTCTCCTAGGTGCCGCCAGCTCCCTGCGGCTCCCGTCCCTGCTCCCCCTGCCGCCAGCTCCCTCCCTCGCAGCCCCACTGAACCCCTTCTCTCCCTCTTCCTGCAGGCCATGGCTGCCACAAAATTCCTCATCTGGCTTGTGAAAAGCATCTTTCTGAACCTGCCGATGGTCGGTGATGAGCTGGATGAGGCCACACGTGAGTGCATGCAGCAGCATGCGGAGCAGCTGAGCCAGGAGGTGGCTCAGCTGCTGCAGGAGCTGGAGCAGAGGAGCCAGGAGCAGAGGAGGCAGGAGCCGAGGGCCCAGGAGCAGAGCGGCTTTTCCTGGGGAGCCCTGCTCTTTGCTGCCTTGCAGCAGTGGCAGTTCTGGGCCATTGCTGGAGTCCTGGTCCTGCTCTTGGGGCTCTGCTGGTGGTCTGGTGGTGGAGGAAAAGGAGCCGTCAGCCAGTCAGCCAGCAGCAGCGACAGGGAGCAGGTGGAGGTGGAGGAGGAAGACGACGACGATGATGCAGATTACCTGGGAAGGTTTTTTGAGGAGCACATACAGTGGCCAGTTCAGAACCTGGCCACAGAGTGCCAGGTGGTGCAGGACTTGGTGGGCGACCTCCTCCGTGTCCTCCAAGTGCTCTTGTCAAATAGTTTCTTCCCAGTGCTGCAACCAGCCATCGGGGTGGGCAGCGCCTTCGAAGGCTGGAGTCCCGATGAGGAAGGCATCATCTACCCTCTGCTCATGCCCCTGCGGCCTCCCCGTGGGCACGCCTTCCACCTGGAATTGCGTAATGTGGGGGAGATACCGTCGAGAATCTTCTGCATCGACGTGGAGCTGGTGTGCACCTGCACAAGGGAGCAGCTGGCAGGAGAGATGCTGTGCTTCCTCCACCACCCCGAGCAGGACCTGAGGAGGAATCAGGACCCCAGCCTCCTACGCACCCTCTGCACGGGCTCCTACCTAGATGTGGAGAAAACTGCCCTCTGGTTCCAGGAGCTGGTGAAAGCTGCCTGGGTGGTTTTGCCTGAGTCGTCCAACCACCGTCTAAGGGTGCTGCCCTCCAGCCGCTCCTGCAAATTCCAGGTGACAAAAGACGGCAAAAGAAGTCTCTTAATTGAGATGATGTTTGGGGTGCAGCAAGGCGACTCAGACATCTTCCTGAGCAGCCAGACTACAGAGGCCATCTTCACCCCAAGCACCATGTGGTCGGAGAGCTACGCTGTGGCAGAGGAGAAGTTCTTGAGGCATATGGCGAGGCAGGTCCCACAGGACAGCTTCCACCTCAAATGCCTGCAGCTCTGTGCCCGCATCCTGGTGGGCACAGGCTTTTCCACCTATACCTTGAAGACAGTTGTGATGCACCTCCTGACCACGCTACCCCTGTCAGGCTGGCGCAGGAGGCATTTCCTGCTGCGGCTGCAGGATGTCATGCAGTACCTGCGCTGCTGCCTGGAGGAGAAATGCCTCGACCACTTCTTCTTTGGCAACGAGAGGGTGCCTGAGGAGATCGTCTTGCCCCCAGCCTTCCAAGCAGCTGAGCCGCTCAACCTCTTCCAGAGCCTGGCGCAGGATCCGGCCAGCTACGCCGAGGCACTGCGTGAGTTCGATGAGCTGCAAGATCGGCTCACAAGACTGCTGATCTACGGCTGCTGAAAGAGCTCTTCATGCACAGAGCTGTGTTTCAGGGTCTGACAGCTGACGACAGACAATGACCTCATACCACGGGGAACACAAGGGCAGAATGCGTGACACAGAGAGGAAAGGGCAAACCCTGCGCAGCAGCCCTCTACCAAGAGCGGCAGCAGCGTTCTCCTCTCGATGCTGTCCCCAGCACAGCAGCCGCTGGCAGCTACAGTGGCGACAACGATTAGTTTCGCCCTGCTTTCCCCTCGCACTGGCTGCGGCCAGGATGGCATTTCACATGGGCCCAGAAACTCTTGCTGGCAGCTCTGGCTGGGCAGGGACCAAGCGAGAGGCACCGCTGATGTGCCTCTGTGCGTTCACTGGGGTCCGGGTGGAGAACCTACCCAGCCTAGACACTCCCCGGGGAGCTGGTGCCACAGAACTGAGCACACAGGATACGGAGAAGACGCTGGTCAATCGGCAGTGGGAATCGCTGCCGCACCTTTCCTCCACAGCAAAAGCACAGTCTGGGCAGTCAGACCTGATGCAGCTGAAGAGGCCGTTGCAAGGAGGCTTGTGACAAAGGCAAGCTCCCGCAGGCTCCGGCTGACAAACGCTTGCGATAGTACCCTCTTGATTGAGATGGTCTTTGGTCTGCAGCAAGATGACTCGGACACCTTCCTGAGCCTCGAGTAGGCAGAGGCCAGTGTTACCAGCAGCAGGACGTGGCCAGAGAGCTGTGCTGTGGCAGAGGTGCGGTTCATCAGGCACAGGGCCAGTATTGGGGCCAGTTCTGTTTAATCTCTTTCTCAGTGATCTGGACGAGGGGATCGAGTGCACCCTGAGTAAATTTGGAGACGACACCAAGTTGGGCGGGAGTGTTGATCTGCTGGAGGGTAGGAAGGCTCTGCAGAGGGATCTGGCCAGGCGGGATCGATGGGCCGAGGCCAGCTGTATGAGGTTCAACAAGGCTCAGTGCTGGGTCCTGCACTTGGGTCACAACAACCCCATGCAAGGCTACAGGCTTGGGGAAGAGTGGCTGGAGAGCTGCCTGGCGGGAAAGGCCGTGGGGGTGTTGGTCGACAGGTGGCAGTGTGCCCAGGTGGCCAAGAAGGCCAAGAGCACCCTGGCTTGTATCAGAAATAGTGTGGCCAGCAGGACTAGGGCAGTGATCGTGCCCCGGTACTCGGCACTGATGAGGCCGCACCTCGAGTACTGTGTTCAATTTTGGGCCCCTCACTACAGAAGGACATTGAGGTGCTGGAGCGCATCCAAAGAAGGGCAACGAAGCTGGTGAAGGGTGTACCGGTGTTATGAGGAGCGGCTGAGGGAGCTGGGGTTGTTTAGCCGGGAGAAGAGGAGGCTGAGGGGAGACCTTATCGCTCTCTACAGCTACCTGAAAGGAGGTTGTAGCGAGGTGGGGGTCGGTCTCTTTTCCCAGGGAACAAGCGATGGGAGGAGAGGAAATGGCCTCAAGTTGCGCCAGGGGAGGTTTAGATTGGATATTAGGAAAAATTTCTTCCCCCAAAGGGTTATCAAGTGTTGGAAGAGGCTGCCCAGGGAAGTGGTTGAGGCACCATGCCTGGAGGTATTTATAGGATGTGTAGACGTGGCGCCTAGGGCCATGTTTAGTGGTGGGCTTGGCAGTGTTAGGTTAAGGGTTGGACTCAATGATCTTAAAGGTCTTTTCCAACGTCTATGATTCTGTGATTCTATGATTTAACTTCAAGGTTGGCCAGTGTGGAGCCAGGGGTTGGACTCGATGATCCTCGTGGGTCGCTTCCAACTCAGGGTATGCTATGATGATGAGATTGCCACTGGCAGGCAGATGATGATAAATCCAAACTAAAGCACCACGCAAGCTCCTGTGAAGAAAATTAACTCTAGCTCAGCTTTAGCCAGTACACCAGGACAGCTGTGAGTCGCTGAGCCGGGGTGGGGCCGAAGGGCAGGGTCGCACGGTGCACGTGCCTGTGATGCGCTCTGGCGCCTGTGACGAGTCACAATGGGGGCGGTTATCAGGGGGGCCAGCAGGCAGCGCTGCCCCAGTACGGCCTGGGCCAGCGGTGAGTGCACACGCCGGGGGAGGCTGGGCTGGACGAGGGCTGGGGCAGAAATGTGGGCCCCTGGCAGGGTGGGTTGTGAGGCTGCATGAAGGGCCCAGCCGCTCACGGGAGCGCCTGGGGCAGGGCACGGTGTCGCTAGCGCCGCTGGGGCTGGGCGCAGGCCTTGCTGCCTCCCAGCTGCCTCGCCCCCTCTCCTAGGTGCCGCCAGCTCCCTGCGGCTCCCGTCCCTGCTCCCCCTGCCGCCAGCTCCCTCCCTCGCAGCCCCACTGAACCCCTTCTCTCCCTCTTCCTGCAGGCCATGGCTGCCACAAAATTCCTCATCTGGCTTGTGAAAAGCATCTTTCTGAACCTGCCGATGGTCGGTGATGAGCTGGATGAGGCCACACGTGAGTGCATGCAGCAGCATGCGGAGCAGCTGAGCCAGGAGGTGGCTCAGCTGCTGCAGGAGCTGGAGCAGAGGAGCCAGGAGCAGAGGAGGCAGGAGCCGAGGGCCCAGGAGCAGAGCGGCTTTTCCTGGGGAGCCCTGCTCTTTGCTGCCTTGCAGCAGTGGCAGTTCTGGGCCATTGCTGGAGTCCTGGTCCTGCTCTTGGGGCTCTGCTGGTGGTCTGGTGGTGGAGGAAAAGGAGCCGTCAGCCAGTCAGCCAGCAGCAGCGACAGGGAGCAGGTGGAGGTGGAGGAGGAAGACGACGACGATGATGCAGATTACCTGGGAAGGTTTTTTGAGGAGCACATACAGTGGCCAGTTCAGAACCTGGCCACAGAGTGCCAGGTGGTGCAGGACTTGGTGGGCGACCTCCTCCGTGTCCTCCAAGTGCTCTTGTCAAATAGTTTCTTCCCAGTGCTGCAACCAGCCATCGGGGTGGGCAGCGCCTTCGAAGGCTGGAGTCCCGATGAGGAAGGCATCATCTACCCTCTGCTCATGCCCCTGCGGCCTCCCCGTGGGCACGCCTTCCACCTGGAATTGCGTAATGTGGGGGAGATACCGTCGAGAATCTTCTGCATCGACGTGGAGCTGGTGTGCACCTGCACAAGGGAGCAGCTGGCAGGAGAGATGCTGTGCTTCCTCCACCACCCCGAGCAGGACCTGAGGAGGAATCAGGACCCCAGCCTCCTACGCACCCTCTGCACGGGCTCCTACCTAGATGTGGAGAAAACTGCCCTCTGGTTCCAGGAGCTGGTGAAAGCTGCCTGGGTGGTTTTGCCTGAGTCGTCCAACCACCGTCTAAGGGTGCTGCCCTCCAGCCGCTCCTGCAAATTCCAGGTGACAAAAGACGGCAAAAGAAGTCTCTTAATTGAGATGATGTTTGGGGTGCAGCAAGGCGACTCAGACATCTTCCTGAGCAGCCAGACTACAGAGGCCATCTTCACCCCAAGCACCATGTGGTCGGAGAGCTACGCTGTGGCAGAGGAGAAGTTCTTGAGGCATATGGCGAGGCAGGTCCCACAGGACAGCTTCCACCTCAAATGCCTGCAGCTCTGTGCCCGCATCCTGGTGGGCACAGGCTTTTCCACCTATACCTTGAAGACAGTTGTGATGCACCTCCTGACCACGCTACCCCTGTCAGGCTGGCGCAGGAGGCATTTCCTGCTGCGGCTGCAGGATGTCATGCAGTACCTGCGCTGCTGCCTGGAGGAGAAATGCCTCGACCACTTCTTCTTTGGCAACGAGAGGGTGCCTGAGGAGATCGTCTTGCCCCCAGCCTTCCAAGCAGCTGAGCCACTCAACCTCTTCCAGAGCCTGGCGCAGGATCCGGCCAGCTACGCGGAGGCACTGCGTGAGTTCGATGAGCTGCAAGATCGGCTCACAAGACTGCTGATCTACGGCTGCTGAAAGAGCTCTTCATGCACAGAGCTGTGTTTCAGGGTCTGACAGCTGACGACAGACAATGACCTCATACCACGGGGAACACAAGGGCAGAATGCGTGACACAGAGAGGAAAGGGCAAACCCTGCGCAGCAGCCCTCTACCAAGAGCGGCAGCAGCGTTCTCCTCTCGATGCTGTCCCCAGCACAGCAGCCGCTGGCAGCTACAGTGGCGACAACGATTAGTTTCGCCCTGCTTTCCCCTCGCACTGGCTGCGGCCAGGATGGCATTTCACATGGGCCCAGAAACTCTTGCTGGCAGCTCTGGCTGGGCAGGGACCAAGCGAGAGGCACCGCTGATGTGCCTCTGTGCGTTCACTGGGGTCCGGGTGGAGAACCTACCCAGCCTAGACACTCCCCGGGGAGCTGGTGCCACAGAACTGAGCACACAGGATACGGAGAAGACGCTGGTCAATCGGCAGTGGGAATCGCTGCCGCACCTTTCCTCCACAGCAAAAGCACAGTCTGGGCAGTCAGACCTGATGCAGCTGAAGAGGCCGTTGCAAGGAGGCTTGTGACAAAGGCAAGCTCCCGCAGGCTCCGGCTGACAAACGCTTGCGATAGTACCCTCTTGATTGAGATGGTCTTTGGTCTGCAGCAAGATGACTCGGACACCTTCCTGAGCCTCGAGTAGGCAGAGGCCAGTGTTACCAGCAGCAGGACGTGGCCAGAGAGCTGTGCTGTGGCAGAGGTGTGGTTCATCAGGCACAGGGCCAGTATTGGGGCCAGTTCTGTTTAATCTCTTTCTCAATGATCTGGACGAGGGGATCGAGCGCACCCTGAGTAAATTTGGAGACGACACCAAGTTGGGCGGGAGTGTTGATCTGCTGGAGGGTAGGAAGGCTCTGCAGAGGGATCTGGCCAGGCGGGATCGATGGGCCGAGGCCAGCTGTATGAGGTTCAACAAGGCTCAGTGCTGGGTCCTGCACTTGGGTCACAACAACCCCATGCAAGGCTACAGGCTTGGGGAAGAGTGGCTGGAGAGCTGCCTGGCGGGAAAGGCCGTGGGGGTGTTGGTCGACAGGTGGCAGTGTGCCCAGGTGGCCAAGAAGGCCAAGAGCACCCTGGCTTGTATCAGAAATAGTGTGGCCAGCAGGACTAGGGCAGTGATCGTGCCCCGGTACTCGGCACTGATGAGGCCGCACCTCGAGTACTGTGTTCAATTTTGGGCCCCTCACTACAGAAGGACATTGAGGTGCTGGAGCGCATCCAAAGAAGGGCAACGAAGCTGGTGAAGGGTGTACCGGTGTTATGAGGAGCGGCTGAGGGAGCTGGGGTTGTTTAGCCGGGAGAAGAGGAGGCTGAGGGGAGACCTTATCGCTCTCTACAGCTACCTGAAAGGAGGTTGTAGCGAGGTGGGGGTCGGTCTCTTTTCCCAGGGAACAAGCGATGGGAGGAGAGGAAATGGCCTCAAGTTGCGCCAGGGGAGGTTTAGATTGGATATTAGGAAAAATTTCTTCCCCCAAAGGGTTATCAAGTGTTGGAAGAGGCTGCCCAGGGAAGTGGTTGAGGCACCATGCCTGGAGGTATTTATAGGATGTGTAGACGTGGCGCCTAGGGCCATGTTTAGTGGTGGGCTTGGCAGTGTTAGGTTAAGGGTTGGACTCAATGATCTTAAAGGTCTTTTCCAACGTCTATGATTCTGTGATTCTATGATTTAACTTCAAGGTTGGCCAGTGTGGAGCCAGGGGTTGGACTCGATGATCCTCGTGGGTCGCTTCCAACTCAGGGTATGCTATGATGATGAGATTGCCACTGGCAGGCAGATGATGATAAATCCAAACTAAAGCACCACGCAAGCTCCTGTGAAGAAAATTAACTCTAGCTCAGCTTTAGCCAGTACACCAGGACAGCTGTGAGTCGCTGAGCCGGGGTGGGGCCGAAGGGCAGGGTCGCACGGTGCACGTGCCTGTGATGCGCTCTGGCGCCTGTGACGAGTCACAATGGGGGCGGTTATCAGGGGCGCCAGCAGGCAGCGCTGCCCCAGTACGGCCTGGGCCAGCGGTGAGTGCACACGCCGGGGGAGGCTGGGCTGGACGAGGGCTGGGGCAGAAATGTGGGCCCCTGGCAGGGTGGGTTGTGAGGCTGCATGAAGGGCCCAGCCGCTCACGGGAGCGCCTGGGGCAGGGCACGGTGTCGCTAGCGCCGCTGGGGCTGGGCGCAGGCCTTGCTGCCTCCCAGCTGCCTCGCCCCCTCTCCTAGGTGCCGCCAGCTCCCTGCGGCTCCCGTCCCTGCTCCCCCTGCCGCCAGCTCCCTCCCTCGCAGCCCCACTGAACCCCTTCTCTCCCTCTTCCTGCAGGCCATGGCTGCCACAAAATTCCTCATCTGGCTTGTGAAAAGCATCTTTCTGAACCTGCCGATGGTCGGTGATGAGCTGGATGAGGCCACACGTGAGCGCATGCAGCAGCATGCGGAGCAGCTGAGCCAGGAGGTGGCTCAGCTGCTGCAGGAGCTGGAGCAGAGGAGCCAGGAGCAGAGGAGGCAGGAGCCGAGGGCCCAGGAGCAGAGCGGCTTTTCCTGGGGAGCCCTGCTCTTTGCTGCCTTGCAGCAGTGGCAGTTCTGGGCCATTGCTGGAGTCCTGGTCCTGCTCTTGGGGCTCTGCTGGTGGTCTGGTGGTGGAGGAAAAGGAGCCGTCAGCCAGTCAGCCAGCAGCAGCGACAGGGAGCAGGTGGAGGTGGAGGAGGAAGACGACGACGATGATGCAGATTACCTGGGAAGGTTTTTTGAGGAGCACATACAGTGGCCAGTTCAGAACCTGGCCACAGAGTGCCAGGTGGTGCAGGACTTGGTGGGCGACCTCCTCCGTGTCCTCCAAGTGCTCTTGTCAAATAGTTTCTTCCCAGTGCTGCAACCAGCCATCGGGGTGGGCAGCGCCTTCGAAGGCTGGAGTCCCGATGAGGAAGGCATCATCTACCCTCTGCTCATGCCCCTGCGGCCTCCCCGTGGGCACGCCTTCCACCTGGAATTGCGTAATGTGGGGGAGATACCGTCGAGAATCTTCTGCATCGACGTGGAGCTGGTGTGCACCTGCACAAGGGAGCAGCTGGCAGGAGAGATGCTGTGCTTCCTCCACCACCCCGAGCAGGACCTGAGGAGGAATCAGGACCCCAGCCTCCTACGCACCCTCTGCACGGGCTCCTACCTAGATGTGGAGAAAACTGCCCTCTGGTTCCAGGAGCTGGTGAAAGCTGCCTGGGTGGTTTTGCCTGAGTCGTCCAACCACCGTCTAAGGGTGCTGCCCTCCAGCCGCTCCTGCAAATTCCAGGTGACAAAAGACGGCAAAAGAAGTCTCTTAATTGAGATGATGTTTGGGGTGCAGCAAGGCGACTCAGACATCTTCCTGAGCAGCCAGACTACAGAGGCCATCTTCACCCCAAGCACCATGTGGTCGGAGAGCTACGCTGTGGCAGAGGAGAAGTTCTTGAGGCATATGGCGAGGCAGGTCCCACAGGACAGCTTCCACCTCAAATGCCTGCAGCTCTGTGCCCGCATCCTGGTGGGCACAGGCTTTTCCACCTATACCTTGAAGACAGTTGTGATGCACCTCCTGACCACGCTACCCCTGTCAGGCTGGCGCAGGAGGCATTTCCTGCTGCGGCTGCAGGATGTCATGCAGTACCTGCGCTGCTGCCTGGAGGAGAAATGCCTCGACCACTTCTTCTTTGGCAACGAGAGGGTGCCTGAGGAGATCGTCTTGCCCCCAGCCTTCCAAGCAGCTGAGCCGCTCAACCTCTTCCAGAGCCTGGCGCAGGATCCGGCCAGCTACGCCGAGGCACTGCGTGAGTTCGATGAGCTGCAAGATCGGCTCACAAGACTGCTGATCTACGGCTGCTGAAAGAGCTCTTCATGCACAGAGCTGTGTTTCAGGGTCTGACAGCTGACGACAGACAATGACCTCATACCACGGGGAACACAAGGGCAGAATGCGTGACACAGAGAGGAAAGGGCAAACCCTGCGCAGCAGCCCTCTACCAAGAGCGGCAGCAGCGTTCTCCTCTCGATGCTGTCCCCAGCACAGCAGCCGCTGGCAGCTGCAGTGGCGACAACGATTAGTTTCGCCCTGCTTTTGCTCGCACTGGCTGCGGCCAGGATGGCATTTCACATGGGCCCAGAAACTCTTGCTGGCAGCTCTGGCTGGGCAGGGACCAAGCGAGAGGCACCGCTGATGTGCCTCTGTGCGTTCACTGGGGTCCGGGTGGAGAACCTACCCAGCCTAGACACTCCCCGGGGAGCTGGTGCCACAGAACTGAGCACACAGGATACGGAGAAGACGCTGGTCAATCGGCAGTGGGAATCGCTGCCGCACCTTTCCTCCACAGCAAAAGCACAGTCTGGGCAGTCAGACCTGATGCAGCTGAAGAGGCCGTTGCAAGGAGGCTTGTGACAAAGGCAAGCTCCCGCAGGCTCCGGCTGACAAACGCTTGCGATAGTACCCTCTTGATTGAGATGGTCTTTGGTCTGCAGCAAGATGACTCGGACACCTTCCTGAGCCTCGAGTAGGCAGAGGCCAGTGTCACCAGCAGCAGGACGTGGCCAGAGAGCTGTGCTGTGGCAGAGGTGTGGTTCATCAGGCACAGGGCCAGTATTGGGGCCAGTTCTGTTTAATCTCTTTCTCAATGATCTGGACGAGGGGATCGAGCGCACCCTGAGTAAATTTGGAGACGACACCAAGTTGGGCGGGAGTGTTGATCTGCTGGAGGGTAGGAAGGCTCTGCAGAGGGATCTGGCCAGGCGGGATCGATGGGCCGAGGCCAGCTGTATGAGGTTCAACAAGGCTCAGTGCTGGGTCCTGCACTTGGGTCACAACAACCCCATGCAAGGCTACAGGCTTGGGGAAGAGTGGCTGGAGAGCTGCCTGGCGGGAAAGGCCGTGGGGGTGTTGGTCGACAGGTGGCAGTGTGCCCAGGTGGCCAAGAAGGCCAAGAGCACCCTGGCTTGTATCAGAAATAGTGTGGCCAGCAGGACTAGGGCAGTGATCGTGCCCCGGTACTCGGCACTGATGAGGCCGCACCTCGAGTACTGTGTTCAATTTTGGGCCCCTCACTACAGAAGGACATTGAGGTGCTGGAGCGCATCCAAAGAAGGGCAACGAAGCTGGTGAAGGGTGTACCGGTGTTATGAGGAGCGGCTGAGGGAGCTGGGGTTGTTTAGCCGGGAGAAGAGGAGGCTGAGGGGAGACCTTATCGCTCTCTACAGCTACCTGAAAGGAGGTTGTAGCGAGGTGGGGGTCGGTCTCTTTTCCCAGGGAACAAGCGATGGGAGGAGAGGAAATGGCCTCAAGTTGCGCCAGGGGAGGTTTAGATTGGATATTAGGAAAAATTTCTTCCCCCAAAGGGTTATCAAGTGTTGGAAGAGGCTGCCCAGGGAAGTGGTTGAGGCACCATGCCTGGAGGTATTTATAGGATGTGTAGACGTGGCGCCTAGGGCCATGTTTAGTGGTGGGCTTGGCAGTGTTAGGTTAAGGGTTGGACTCAATGATCTTAAAGGTCTTTTCCAACGTCTATGATTCTGTGATTCTATGATTTAACTTCAAGGTTGGCCAGTGTGGAGCCAGGGGTTGGACTCGATGATCCTCGTGGGTCGCTTCCAACTCAGGGTATGCTATGATGATGAGATTGCCACTGGCAGGCAGATGATGATAAATCCAAACTAAAGCACCACGCAAGCTCCTGTGAAGAAAATTAACTCTAGCTCAGCTTTAGCCAGTACACCAGGACAGCTGTGAGTCGCTGAGCCGGGGTGGGGCCGAAGGGCAGGGTCGCACGGTGCACGTGCCTGTGATGCGCTCTGGCGCCTGTGACGCGTCACAATGGGGGCAGTTATCAGGGGCGCCAGCAGGCAGTGCTGCCCCAGTACAGCGTGGGCCAGCGGTGAGTGCACACGCCGGGGGAGGCTGGGCTGGACGAGGGCTGGGGCAGAAATGTGGGCCCCTGGCAGGGTGGGTTGTGAGGCTGCATGAAGGGCCCAGCCGCTCACGGGAGCGCCTGGGGCAGGGCACGGTGTCGCTAGCGCCGCTGGGGCTGGGCACAGGCCTTGCTGCCTCCCAGCTGCCTCGCCCCCTCTCCTAGGTGCCGCCAGCTCCCTGCGGCTCCCGTCCCTGCTCCCCCTGCCGCCAGCTCCCTCCCTCGCAGCCCCACTGAACCCCTTCTCTTCCTCTTCCTGCAGGCCATGGCTGCCACAAAATTCCTCATCTGGCTTGTGCAAAGCATCTTTCTGAACGTGCTGATGGTCGGTGATGAGCTGGATGAGGCCACACGTGAGCGCATGCAGCAGCGTGCGGAGCAGCTGAGCCAGGAGATGGCTCGGCTGCTGCAGGAGCTGGAGCAGAGGAGCCAGGAGCAGAGGAGGCAGGAGCCGAGGGCCCAGGAGCAGAGCGGCTTTTCCTGGGGAGCCCTGCTCTTTGCTGCCTTGCAGCAGTGGCAGTTCTGGGCCATTGCTGGAGTCCTGGTCCTGCTCTTGGGGCTCTGCTGGCGGTGGAGGAAAAGAATCCGTGAGGTGGACAACAGTGACGAGGAGAGCTCCAGCAGCGACAGGGAGCAGGTGGAGGAGGAAGAGGAAGAAGAGGAAGAAGACGATGATGCAAATGACGTGGGAAGGTTTTTTGAGGAGCACATACAGTGGCCAGTTCAGAACCTGGCCACAGAGTGCCAGATGGTGAAGGACTTGGTTGACAAGATCATCAATGTCCTCCAAGTGCTCTTGTCAAATAGTTTCTTCCCAGTGCTGCAACCAGCCATCGGGGTGGGCAGCGCCTTCGAAGGCTGGAGTCCCGATGAGGAAGGCATCATCTACCCTCTGCTCATGCCCCTGCGGCCTCCCCGTGGGCACGCCTTCCACCTGGAATTGCGTAATGTGGGGGAGATACCGTCGAGAATCTTCTGCATCGACGTGGAGCTGGTGTGCACCTGCACAAGGGAGCAGCTGGCAGGAGAGATGCTGTGCTTCCTCCACCACCCCGAGCAGGACCTGAGGAGGAATCAGGACCCCAGCCTCCTACGCACCCTCTGCACGGGCTCCTACCTAGATGTGGAGAAAACTGCCCTCTGGTTCCAGGAGCTGGTGAAAGCTGCCTGGGTGGTTTTGCCTGAGTCGTCCAACCACCGTCTAAGGGTGCTGCCCTCCAGCCGCTCCTGCAAATTCCAGGTGACAAAAGACGGCAAAAGAAGTCTCTTAATTGAGATGATGTTTGGGGTGCAGCAAGGCGACTCAGACATCTTCCTGAGCAGCCAGACTACAGAGGCCATCTTCACCCCAAGCACCATGTGGTCGGAGAGCTACGCTGTGGCAGAGGAGAAGTTCTTGAGGCATATGGCGAGGCAGGTCCCACAGGACAGCTTCCACCTCAAATGCCTGCAGCTCTGTGCCCGCATCCTGGTGGGCACAGGCTTTTCCACCTATACCTTGAAGACAGTTGTGATGCACCTCCTGACCACGCTACCCCTGTCAGGCTGGCGCAGGAGGCATTTCCTGCTGCGGCTGCAGGATATCATGCAGTACCTGCGCTGCTGCCTGGAGGAGAAACGCCTCGACCACTTCTTCTTTGGCAACGAGAGGGTGCCTGAGGAGATCGTCTTGCCCCCAGCCTTCCAAGCAGCTGAGCCACTCAACCTCTTCCAGCACCTAGTCCAGGATCCGGCCACTCAAGCTGAGGCACTGCATGAGTTCATGTTCCTGCGAGATCGGCTCACAACACTGCTGATCTACGGCCGCTGAAAGAGGTCTTCATGCACAGAGCTGTGTTTCTGGGTCTCACAGCTGATGACAGACAACCATGTCACACTGCAGGGAACACAAGGGCAGAATGCGTGACACAGAGAGGAAAGGGCAAACCCTGCGCAGCAGCCCTCTGCCAAGAGCGGTAGCAGCGTTCTCCTCTCGATGCTCTCCCCAGCAGCCGCTGACAGCTGCAGTGGCAACAAAGATTAGTTTCACCTTGCTTTTGCTCACATTGGGTGGCCAGGATCGGGATTTTGCCTGGGCCCAGAAACTCTGGCTGGCAGCTCCGGCTGGGCAGGGGCCAAGCGAGAGGCACTGCTGATGTGCCTCTGTGTGTTCACTGGAGTCCGGGTGGAGAACCTACCCAGCCTAGACACCCCCCGGGGAGCTGGTGCCACAGAACTGAGCACACAGGATACAGAGAAGACACTGGTCAATCAGCAGTGGGAATCGCTGCCGCACCTTTCCTCCACAGCAAAAGCACAGTCTGGGCAGTCAGACCTGATGCAGCTGAAGAGGCCGTTGCAAGGAGGCTTGTGACAAAGGCAAGCTCCCGCAGGCTCCGGCTGACAAACGCTTCCGATAGTACCCTCTTGATTGAGATGGTCTTTGGTCTGCAGCAAGATGACTC